>NC_059347.1:15337500-15447500 GCF_019703515.2 Myxocyprinus asiaticus | reverse complement strand
CTCACCCTCATGCCATCCCAGATGTGTATGACTTTCTTCTGCTGAACACAAATGAAGATTTTTAGAAGAATATCTCAGCTCTTTAGGTCCATACAATGAAAGTGAATGGTGACCAGAAATTTGAAGCTCCAAAAAACACTTCAAGGAAGCATAAAAGTCTATATTTAAGTCCTTTTTTACTATAATTTCTCATCCCTGCCCAGTAGGTGGTGATATGCACAAAGAATGTGAATCACCAAAAAAAAAGTGATTTAAAATAATTAAAAAAGTAATTATAAATCTCTGAAAGTGGAGATTTATAATTAAAAAAGGACTTATATATTGTTCTGTTTCTCAGCCACACCTATCATATCTCTTCTTAAGACACAAATTAAATCACTGGAGTCATATGGATTACTTTTTATGTGGCCTTTGTCCTTTTTTGGAGCTTCAAAGTTTTGGTCACCCATTCACTTGCATTGTATGGACCTACAGAGCTGAAATATTCTTCTAAAAATCTTCGTTTGTGTTCTGCAGAAGAAAGAAAGTCATACACATCTGGGATGGCATGAGGGTGAGTAAATCATGAGAGAATTTTCATTTTTGGTGGAACTATCCCTTTAATCTCTCATCACTTTCAAATAAACTGCAAATTCACAACTCGACTAAAACAATTACTTTTACCATGGTGCTGTAGATTCAGCAATGGTGCAGAAAACACTTTTTGATTGTTTTTTTAATACCTTTGATATATAACATAGTACCGTAACTGCCATATTCATATACAGTACCATGGTAATTACATGGAAGTTCAAAGAATACCGTGGTATTACCATCATGGTAGTGTCCAGAAAACATGGTTATGCTAATTGGCAGTGAATTAATTAACTGTTGTTTGGTCTGAATAAACTCTTCAGAGTAATGCCACTGTTTGTGTTGTTTTGTGTGTGTGTGTGTGTGTGTAAATATATATATATATATATATAGAGTAAAACAGGTTTTGGGAAGTCTGCGCAGTCAACTTCCTGTGCTGTCAGACAGTGAGAAGGACATGAGGAAGGAACTGCAAACCATTCACGACCAGCTCCGTCACCTAGACAATGGCATTAAACAGGTTAATTTCTCATCCATTTCCGTCTCTTTGCTTGTCCCTAGTCTCATATTGAATCTGCTTCACACAGTTTATCCTTCTTAAAGGGATAGTTCACCCAAAAATGAAAATTCTCTCATCATTTACTCACACTCATGACATCTTAGATGTGTATGACTTTTTCTTCTGCTGAACACAAATGAAGATTTTTAGAAGAATATTTCAGTTCTGTAGGTCCATACAATGAGAGTGAATGGTGGCCAGAACTTTGAAGCTCAAAAATAACAAAGTCAGCATAAAAGTAATCCATGGCTTGTGAAGCAATATGATAAGTGTGGGTGAGAAACAGATCAATATTTAAGACACTTTTTTTTTGTTTTTTTTTAAATATAAATCTCCACTTTCACTTTCTTTTGTTTTTGGCAATTCACATTCTTCATGCATATTGCCAAATACGGGGTAGGTTGGACAATTTACAGTAAGAAAAAAAAAAGGACTTAAATAATGATCTGTCTCTCACTCACACCTATCATAAGGCTTCTGAAGACATGGATTAAACCACTGGAGTCTTATAGATTACTTTTATGCTGCCTTAATGTGCTTTTTGGAGCTTCAAAGTTCTGGTCACCATTCACTTGCATTGTATGGACCTATGGAGCTGAAATATTCTTCTAAAAATTTTCATTTGAGTTCAGCAGTAGAAAGAAAGTCATACACATCTGGGATGACATGAGGGTGAATAAATGATAAGAGAATTTTCTATTATTGGGTGAACTAACCCTCTAAAACTAAATGTGTGTTGAAGACAGCAGAAACTCGAATAATTTATTTTGGCTGCATTCCTCCATTACATGTGTCCTCAGTGTGATTGTGTGTGTTGATGGATTATCAGGTGAACATGAAGAAAGAGTATCAGAAGCAGCAAATGAGTACAGGAGCATCTCAAGCTCGCTCCAGCCTCGCACTCAACGCCCACCAGAGGACGTGTGTCCAGGGAGTCCTGAAAGAACAGTATGTACAGAGAAACAAGATGCTTTCATTTTCACACATAGACCAAAGACCCAAGTGTAGATGCTAGTATGCACAATTACTACTGTAAAGTGATAAGAATGTATCAAAAGAAGTATTGCAGATTTTTTTTTTTTAAAGGCAGAAGCCCTTTTGTGTTGATCTCTTATTATGTTGCCAAGCATGGTCAATCCATGTCATATTTCAACCCAAAATCAAACAAAAAACATTATTAATTGTTTTTTAGCATAAAATGAAGCCTATTATTTAGGATAATTGTAAAAAAAAATAAACATTATCGTGATATTTCATAATATATGTCTTGATCTAATGCAAAAAACAAAACAAAAAAATTGATATAGTACTATTGTAAAGAACAATAAGATTGCATTTGTTAACATGAACTAACAATGACAACTTTTTCAACACTTTTTTTAATCTGGTTTAATGTTGATTTCTACATATACATTTTTTAAATTGAAAGTTATGTACGTTAACATTAGTTAATGCAGTATGAACTAACAATGAACAGTTGTATTTATATTAATAAACATAACCAAGATTAATGCTTTAAATAGTTATTGTTCATAGTTAATTTATGATACCGAATGCATTAATGCTTACCAATAGAACCTTATTGTAAAGTGTTATTGTAACATTTGTTGCACTGCAGTTAATTTCATTTTAATTAAAAAAATCATTAGGTCTGGAGGATTTATTTAAAAAAAAATAAAAATAATTCACATTACAGTAATGGGATATTCTCGCCTTACAGTAATGAGAATTTGCGCTTAATTTAAATGAATATGTCGCAGTGCGAATAAGAAAATCTTAATGGACATAAAAATGGGTTTTATTTTCATTATATAAAACAGTTTATTATTATTATTGTTTTATTGTATTTTTTTGTGAAAATATGACCTTTCTTGGTGAGATTCACCCAATCATTAAAAGTAAAATCTGAATCTAAAATCTAAATTAATGACAAAAGGAACTTAGGAACACCCAAGTTTCTCACTAACTTTAGCTGTGCCACATCTTAAACTGCACAGCTAAAGTTGAACTGTTTTAACTTGACATGCTATCCTATAAATGCAACTCTCTAATACAGATTGCTGGAAAAAGCGAGAAAAGTTGCAGTGGCACAAAATCAGTCCATCTGATGCATGTGTTCACAAAGCAATAAAAAAACCAGTTGTGGAGATGGGACTCAAGAACTCATGTGTCCTTTGTGTACATTATTTAGGCCACTAATATCTGACTGTTGTGTTGGACTTGTTTGCTTCTGTCCTGCAGGGGGGAACACATCGCTGGCATGATGAAACAGATCAAGGACATCAAGAACCATTTCAGTTTCTGAGCAACAGCAATCAACAGTCCTCAAAGGCCAAACCAGTTATATTCTTGTTTAATAGCACGTCGCCAAATCTTGCACCTCAGAGTTGAGTTTCACCCAAACCTCCCAGATTCTAAAGGTCTTTATAAAAGGACATTTAGTTGACTTTGTATAAACTATTTTGTGGTACATATAGTCAACACCCTGACAATAAAGTGTTTTGAACATTGAATTGTGACTGTTTCCTGTATGTGTGTTGCTATGGGAATTTATCAGCTCTGAGACAGAAGTGTTGGACACTAGTGTTAGTCATTTCCTGAACTGAGACAATGGCTTATCTGAAGAAGTTATGTGTATGAAGACTTTACTCTCTGTTCTCTCTTCTTCCTGTCCACTCACAAGATGGAATGTGAAAGAGATATTCATGTCACATGTGCATGTATTGTAGTGGGGGGAAAAGGGTGTACTGTATATGCCTTTAAGATGAGTTCATTACAAGTTGAGCCTCAACAGTATTGGAGACTTGCTGTTGATTACTACAGAACATAATTTTGACTCGTCCTTCAGTTTGTAAAAACGTGGAAAGATTGTTTATTGTAATGCGCTTATAATTCTATGGGGCAAGGCACTGCATTGGAATAAACGTCAGCCACAAGACATAAAAAAAATATAAACGTTATCATGCAACTAGAGTTTGATCAAATTCACAAAATACATGCAAGGATACCAAAAAGGAACTGTTTACATTAAAGTTAATCGACTTAGAACTGTAATCCTGCCGCTAAAAGTACGTTTTGGACAACTGTACAGATTTTTTGTAGAATTAATATAATATAATTATATAATATTAATATAATCACTTTAGCAAAACAGAAGCTGCATGGTGCTGCGACCCTCTGGACTGCTTTGCCACAATTTTAAAAAAAAATGTGCTATGATAAATCATAATTATGAGCTTCAAAGACATTTGTGTCACTTTCTAATCACATAATTGACTTACTAATAATTTTAATTTTTTTTAAAATCTCAATGACTTAAAAATATTTTTTTCTTATGACTTTTAATGGCAATTATGACAGTATCTCATCAAAATTATGATATAACTGGTCATAAAATACTGTCATATGAGGCAAAGTCTAATTAATTATAATAATTAGATTCAGACATAATTTTGAGATGTCATTATGATATAAAATGTAAAAAATTATGCAATGGTAAGTCATAATTATGGGTTTTAAAGACAATAAAATTTTAATTAATGTTATGGCTTACCATTGCACTTTTATATTTTATTTTTTCATGTGGCGGAAACGAACAGAGGAATAAGTCAAATTTACTGGGGGTGTTAACTGACAGCATGTCAATAGAACTTGTATTGAACCAGAGAGTATTTAGTAAAGACGGGCCACTTCTATTAAAATGAATGGGAGAAATTGTGACGCTCAGCCAAGGAGCTCTAGCGCTCAACGGACGTAGAAAGGAAGTCCCGACTTACAGTTAAAAGAGCCGATCACCTTTAGATACAGAATCACCTGTCAATTATCTCTGTGTCTCGTTTTGAAGGCTGCATGCTAGGTAGGACGCGTCCTTTGAAGGCTGCAGTATACCGAGTGTCCTCTAAACAAGTCTCGTTTAAACGAAACGGCCTTCGTAGGGGAAACGGAACGTAACATGGTTGCTATGACAGCACGCCACTCTTTAACAAGCGCGAGTTCCTTTTGAAGGGAATGCATGAGGTACATTTTAAGAGAGTTATAATGATGTAAAGAGAAAAGAAAATAGATTTTACAGGTGTAGTTTTAGTCTAATACTTTATTTTAATTATATATTAATATAATTATACAGATTATATACTCTGCACCCATCTACTGAGGTACTTCAACTTGGGAATTAACATTACTTGCGTTTGAACATCATATTTACGGGTAAATTGGCGTTATTTTTTTTTAGACATTTCCGTTGAAGCAAAGAATTGTGGGTTGTGAGAGCCTACTAAGGATACGCCTCATGCATCCTCCAAATTTCAGTGAAAAAAGGTCGCATTTGAAGGCTGTATTTGAAGTGTCCTACTCGCTTTTCTGAAACGAGACAGCCTCGATGACGTCTGCGGCAGACAAATGCGACCTCCGGAGGACGCATCCTTCCAAACGAGACACAGCCAACGTGCATGCGAATAAGCTACACACGCTGGGAAAACTGAGTTTTCAGCGTAATCTGAGGTAAAGAAGCACCATTTATGATACCATTGTTGTCAGATTTTACTGCTGTTTTGAAAAATGTTCTTTGATCATAATCTTGTCCAACAGTTTTTGAGATTTTGCTCTTCTCCCATTCAAGTAGATAGGAGCTGCACTGTCATGACAGGAAACAGTCTCCCAAGAGCGTTCCAAAGATGACCGACAGTGGACTGACTTGCTAGAAAGACTTTGATTCAACCTGGAGCATTTCTTTAGAGGAATTTATTTTTAGCTCCTGACAAGATAAAACAAAAAACTTACATATAAATCAAAGACCTTCAGTTTCAGTTTGTTTTATTATATAGATATATACAGGGATATGTACAAAGTACAGTATATAAATCTGCAAAGGCTTCTGCATTTGCAACACAGCATGCGAACAGAAATATAACTGTTGTTTTTGTGAAAGACTCTGAATCAATCTTCAGAGACGCAATAGAAATGACTGACATGATAAATTATGCCGACTGGAGAAGTCTTCTTATAATTTTCATTAAAACGGTAGTCTCTTGTCAAAATCCTAGTTATTAGAGTTTCATCAGTGTCTGCTAGTCTTGAAAATTGTAGTAACTAAAATATTTGGACGTGATATTTGTCCACGCTAACGTGAAACGCTTTTGTTGCCATACGTGAAGCTTATCTGTGTTCGTGATGTGAAGACAGCACAGGACATGTGAGCGTTATATAGTGCAATGTACAGGTAATAAAATGAACACCACAACACACATGGTTGTACAATATAATGCACATTCACACAGAAGAGCTGCTATATAAGTGGGTGCTCAGTCACCTTTTCTTCCTTCATGACTGCGAACTTCATCTTCATCTTGGAACCCTTTCTGCTTCACCATCGATATACACTTACAGCAGACAGAACTTCTCAGCAAGACACGAACAGGACAACTCATCGCCTGTGCCCAGCACCTGCACCGAGAGGCTTTCCGCATCCGTGTGTTCCAGTGAAGAGATCTCCACATCGCTGTCGAAGACGCTCTCGGTGAACGGGTTCTTCGCTTCAGATAATCGACATTGATCAATGCGGCGCTTCAGCGAAACTCCTACCTGCTTCCCACAGTGCACCGGCTGTAGTTACTGTATCCTTATATATATAATATTAACTAAAGAGCCACTTGCGTGATACGTGTCTTTTTAAAGATGTCGTTCTGCAAGTGTTCCCTATGCAAACTGCACATCCCGCTGCCTGATGATCACGAGAGCTGTGTTCACTGCCTGGGGCGCTCACACACAAGCAGCTCATGGAGATAGTCTGCCCTCACTGCGAGGGCATGAATCTCCGGACATTGCGCTCTAGGATTGACCTCGTTCTGAGGGAAGTTCCAGCCTCTTGTGCCCTCCAACCTGCCTCTTCTGTGTTAAGACTCGAGGGACCACATGAGGAGGCATGGCGGGGCAGTGAGGTTGAGCTGGAAGAATTAGATGGGGATCTCATGCCGGCACAAGCCCTGCGAGACCCCGAACTCCCGATCTAACGTCCTTACCTGTGCATTATGCACGTGATGAGCTCTGGCCCTCCATTGGAGCACACAGCCTCATTACATTTGGCAGCTCTGACGATGGGGATAATGCTGTCACTCGCAACTTCAGGCGAGTGGTCCACGGAGGATGTTGCCACCCCTTCCCCCAGTGAGGGTGAAGAACGTACATGCCATGGACAAGGAATTTCCTCACGTCCTCGCAAGAGCGGTTGAAGAGCTCGGTCTTGAGTTGTCCCCTCCAGAAAAGTCTCGCCTGGATGAATGGTTTTTGCAAACCGGCCATCGTACTCATCATACTCTTCGTGCATTCAGGTTGGAGGTGCTACCTTCCTCACTAAAGTGGACCACGGTGAGGAAAAAGGCTACTCAAATCTTCCCCCGGTGGAACAGGTGTTCGCAGCTCACCTCTGCCATAATACTGCCATGGGATGGAAATCCCACCTCGCCCATTCTTCCAAGCCGTGTCGACTGACGTCCACACTGGCTGGAAGAGCTTATACAGCAGCAGGCTAAGCTGGTTCAGCACACCACAGCATGTCAGTGCTCCAGGTTTTTCAAGCTAAGCTCCTTAAACAAATGGATAAGCAAGGCTCCGATCCAGAGCTGTTCAAAGAGCTCCACAGCGCTAAAGATTTGGCACTGCAAACCATGAACGCTACCGCTTAGGCCGTCGGCAAAACGATGAGCAACCTGGTGGTTCTGGACCGGCATATTTGTCTAACTCAAACAGAGATGCGTGAGGCAGAGAAAGCCGCCCTCCTCAACATCCCAGTGTCACCCGACGGTCTCTTTGGCAACGCCGTGGAAGGCTTTTCAGAGTGCTTCATCGTGGCGCAAAAGCAGTCTCAAGCGATGAAACACTTTCTGCCAAAGAGAAGTAGCACTTCCCCTTTCCCGGTACGCTCCTGATTTCATTCCGGTCAGCGCCAGGCAAAGAATCCATCTCTTACTACCCCAGTGCAGCTGAAAGCTACTACTGAGCCGTCTGTGAAGCCATGCAAACCATGGCCCAAGCATAAGCACCCGCCATCTCAGTGTGAAAAACATGCAGACAGAAAAACCCCAGCCGGGCAGCAGAAACATTCCAGACATGCCCAGCCCCGTGAAGAGGAGCCCAGAACTCACCGTTATTCACGGCCCAGAGCTGAAGAAGGCTCGATTCGAGGCACAGTGTTTCTCCCCTCTTCCCCAATACTGTTCATCGGGAATGAGACATTGTTCAAAATGTTGCTTCTGTGTGTATTAGTTAAACAAAGATTGTTCTCACAAAAGAGAAAAAGCACCCATTGTACAAACACAGAACGCTCACACATTCTCAGAAAAAGTGCCATTTCCTTTTCACTACCATACACACCACACATTATGCTCAACTGCTTCCCTATGGTGAGCAGCGCTCCATGTACTATAGCAAGTAAATCAATAAGCCTGCTGTCCCACTGTGAAAACGGGTGGCGAGCCCTCACTGGCATGTCACACTGGGTGCTAAAAACGATCAAGCATGGTTATATGATTCATTTTGTACGCCGACCACCTCGCTTTGTTGCGCGCAGAATTTCACAGTCTCCTCGCAAGAAAACACGATGGAGACGGTCCCAGATTACGACACACAGCGAGGTTTTCAGCTGTTATTTTCTCGTTCCAAAGAAAAATGGCAGGCTTCGGCCCATACTAGATCTGAGACGCTTGAATTGCATGCTTGCAAAGCAGCCATTCAAAATGTTAACTCAGAAACAGGTCTTATCGCATATCTGTCCTCAGGACTGGCTTGCGTCAATAGATCTGAAGGATGCGTACTTTCGTGTACCAATTGCACCACGTCACAGGCGGTTTTTGAATTTTGCGTTCGAGGGAACTGTGAATTAATTCGAAGTCCTCTCTTTCGGTCTGTCTCTGGCTCCCCGCATGTTCACGAAATGTAACGTTGCGGCGCTCACGCCATTGAAAATGAATGGTTTTGAATTACCTCGACGACTGGTTATTACTAGCCCAATCAGAGGCACTACTGAGCGAACACAGAGTCTTGCTGCTTTGCCATCTGAAAAATCTGGGTCTGAATGTCAACTGGGCGAAAAGCACACTTTTCCCCAGTTAGCAAATTTATTTTTTATGAGTTCGTCTCGACTCTGTAAGCATGCGCACACACCTCACGAACGAGCGTGTACAGACCATTCTTTGGTGTCAGTTTCAGTTCAAACTGGGGAAAACATTACCACTGAAGTTATTTCAGAGAATGCTGGGTTTTATGGCAGCAGCATCCACCTCTCAAGCGACACATTCAACATCGTGCCTGGAGCGTTGGGTGCATGTGCATCACGGTGACTCGACGCTGTGTGGCTGCTCTTGCACCATGGACAGCGCCGACCTTATACCAACAGGGTGTTATGCTGGGTCAAATTTTCAGAAGAAAAGTGGTGACCGCAGATGCATCCAACACAGGTTGGGGCGCGGTGTGTGATGGACGCCCGACTTTCAGCACCTGGACAGGTGCGAAATGGGCATGGCACATCAACCGCCTAGGACCACTGACTGTCTTTCTAGCTTTGAGAGCTTTTCATTCCGACATTGTGAATCACCACGTTCTGATTCGTTCGGACAACACAACAGTAGTGGCATACATAAATCGCCAGGGCGGACTCCGATCAGCACAACATGACACAACACCTCCTCCAATGGAGCGGGCATCATCTCCTCTCATTGCGTGCGACACATGGCCTTCTGAATTTTGGAGCGGATCTGTTGTCACGCATGGGAGAATTACCAGGGGAATGGAGACTTCATCCTCAGACAATGAGGAAATATTCGGCAAAGCGGAAGTCGACCTATTCGCCTCTGCGGAGAATGCTTACTGTCCCCATTGGTACTCCACGTCCCAAGCCCTGCTGGGCGTGGATGCACTGGCTCATAAATGGTCGGCGAAATGCACATGTAACCTCGGTTCCCTGTGATGAAGGGAACAAGACATTGCGAAAGCTGGCCACACTACTTCTTCAGAGTTTCATAATACGAATGACTCACTCTTGTCCCTCAGTCAAAAAATTCTGAAGAAATGGTGAATGAGCACCTGCTTATATAGGCCGACTGCACACCTACAGGGGCGGGGCTCAGACACCATTGCCAATCAGAGGATTGGCATGATTATATAAGGGTTTCGACAAGGCCATATAGAAGGACACTTTCCATTGTGCTTACAGCAATGGCTCATTCCCTTCATCTCAGGGAACCGAGGTTACATGTGTAACCGGAGACGTTTTCATGACCAGACTCCCAAATACAATGCAAAAAAAATTTTTTTTAGAACATTCTGCAGCCTGAACTAAAGTACGCAACAAAGTCATGTGTTGCAACTTTTTTTTAAAAGACCAAAATGCCACAATCTCATGCTGTTTTGATTAGGCTTGTAAGAAATCAAATTATGTGCTGTTTAGTCTTACAACTGAATATAAATTGCACACACTTCTTGTTTCAGAATTCCTGGAGTTGATTTAAATCTCTTGGAGTACACGGTTTAAAAAAGCAGCCCAAAAATGATCTAAAACTTTTAGCACTGTTTCATATTTTCATACCCAACATTTTCCATGTTTTCCATCTTTCCTATTTGATTTAAACTATCCCAATGTGCTCCCAGTATGTAATCTTTGGTTCTCCAGACCCCATACGAGAGTTTTAATATTATCTCCGCTACACATGGGCCATAAAGACAGACAGTTTAAGATACCACTTACTGTGGAACACAAAGATACAAAGTCATGTAGAGCATCACAATGGCTGTAAATCATATGCATGTGATCATAAGCAAAATACATTTTTGTGGTAATCAATATTATACCACAAATGCTGTTGATTCAGCTTAACTTGTACTGAACTCAGAATATTCCTTTAAGAAGTGTCTCAGAAGACGAATGGAGAGGCAAAACAGCAGTACGAAACAGACAGTAATTATATCCCAGCAGGGCTGTTGCCAGAGGGGACAACTGTCAACATTATCCCAGGCCTAGTGGGGACTGGGACCCACCCATACATTTCTTTCCTTGGGCCCCAGGAATTTAAGTGACAGTCCTGCATCCCAGTGAAATGATTGGTGGATGAGGAGAAACACAGCATTGGCTTGTGAAACTGTAGAGGGTGTGGCAAGTCAGGGAAATCACAGTCTTATTAATATAACTAATGCAATATACACATATAATCTGTATACAGGTATGTACAAAACAATATAGGTGTTTCTGTTTCCTTCATAAATCACAGCTTTCAGCAGAGTAAATGGAGAGATGATAAAAGTAGACAGGTTGTTGAAGAGTATTAGTAGAGAAGAGAGTGGAAATGCAACAGAAAAACAAGGCAGAAGAGACTAGAACTTTGGTAGGGTCAGGGAATGGTTGTTTATCATGGACACATTTTCTCTCATTTCCTGAATTGAAAGAAGTGGACTTATTGAAATGCTTTTTCCGGATCCACAGTGGAGAACTGCATTATGAGACACAAACCTTCACTGGAGCTAGGTCTTCAGTCTTTTTTGACCGCCTTGCAAATGTATTTACAAGCATTTCAATAGCAGTAGTGTTCTCCAAGAATTGCAGTTTGTCTCAGTCTTCCTCACTCAGTTAGTTTCATCTTTAACTACAGATTTTTATAAAAACCCCAGCCCACCCCAGACTCCCCAGTGCCTGTTCTGATTGGCTAGAGGAGTTCTTGTGGGAGCCAGTGATGAAGTTGGGCTAAAGATGTGCAGTATAGGTGAAGTGTGTATGCGAGTATGTGTGTTTATATGTGAGAGTGGGAACAAGGAAGTGACATCATGTCTCTGGAAGCTGGCTGATGTCTGTGAAGTTGGTATCGTTGAGGATGACCCGGATCCGCTGTAATGAGTCTGCCTGCCGGATCCGCTCCAACTGCACCTGAGAACAAGAACAATGCATCTTCAGCTATACCATTAGGGGCCATCCACACCAGATGCGGTTTTGTGCCCATCTGTGCTCTCTGTAAACATGCTAGATGGCCGTCTTTGACTGTTGCAACCAGTCCAACTGTTAAGTCTTGCACAGAAGCGCCGCAATTTTTTAGATGCTGAATCAGGCAATAAAGAAAGGCAACTTTTAAGACCACGTCACAAGATGTTTGCATGTGTGTTATGTTTCGCTGCATCGAGATTTTTACCCCTTACAACGAGTTTGCAGTGGCAAGTAGTATGTGAACCCTTTGGAATTAGCTGGTTTTCTGCATTAGTTGGTCATAAAATGTGATCTCATCTTCATCAAAGTCACAAGTATAGACAAACACAAATATGCTTGAGCTAACAACACACAAACAAATATAATCTTTCATGTCTTTACTGAACATCCCATTAAACATTCACAGTGCTGTGTAAAAAGTAAGTGAACCCTTGGATTTAATAACAGGTCGATCCTTTGGCAACAATAACCTTAACTGTGTTTCCGGTAGCTGCGGATTAGATCTGTACAACGTTCAAAAGGAATTTTGGACCATTCTTCCTTACAGAACTGCTTCAGCTCAGCCATATTTTTAGGATATCTGGTGTCAACAGCTCTCTTGAGGTCATTCCACAGCATCTCTATTAGGTTAAGGTCTGGGCTGGTCTGAGTGGAGTTTCGTTTTTTTGAAGCCATTCTGTAGTGGATTTACTTCGATGTTTAGGGTCATTGTCCTGCTGCATCAAAAATCTTCTCCGGAGCTTCAGCTGGTGCACAGCCACCCTGACATTATCCTGTAGGATATCTTGATAAACTTGGGAATTAATTTTTCTCTTGATGATGGCAAGCGGTCCAGGCCTCAAAGCAGCCCCAAATCATGATGCTCCCTCCACCGTACTTCACCGTTGGGATGATGTTTTCATGGTGATATGTGGTGCCCTTTTTACGCCATACATAGTGCTGCATGTTCTTCCCAAATAATTCAACCTTAGTGTCATCAGTCCACAAAATATTTTCCCACTTTCCATTGTGGAGTGTCAAGGTGGTCTTTGGCAAACTTCAGGCATGCAGCAATGTTTTTGTTGGAAAGCAATGGCTTCCTTTGTGGTGTCCTGCCATGGACACCATGGCAGTTTAATATTTTCCATATAGTAGACTCATGAACAGAAATGTTAACCAGTTCCAATGATTCCTTCAAATCTTTAGCTGTCACTCTTTAGCTGGTTCTTCTTTATTCCACCGAGCATTCTGTGGTGTGCCCTTTGAGTCATCTTTGCTGGATGGCTATTTCTAGGGAGAGTAGCCACAGTACTAAATCATCTTCATTTATAGACAATTTATCTAACTGTGGACAGAAGAATAACGAAGCTCTTCGAGATAACTTTGTAACCCTTTCTGGCTTTATGCAAAGCAACAATTCTTGTCCGTAGGTCTTCTGAGATCTCTTCTTTGCGAGACATGGTCCACGTCAGCAGATGCTTCTTGTAATAGCAAACTCAAAATGTTTGAGTGCTTCTTACAAGTCAAAGCAGCTCTAACCCAAACCTCCAATCTCATTTCATTAAATGGATGGCAGGTTTCCCAACTCCTGACTCTAATTAGCTTTTGTTAACATAATTTGCCTAGGAGTTCAGTCTTTTTCCAACCTACACTGTGAATGTTTGAATGATGTATTCAATATGTACAAGAACAATCCAATCATTTGTGTTATTAGTTGAAACAGATTATGTTTGTTCATTATTGTAACTTGGATGAAGATCAAACCAGATTTTAAGACAAATTCATACAAAAACCCAGGTAATTCCAAAGGTTTACATACTTTTTCTTGCCACTGTATACTGCAAGCGAGCTACTTAAAGCATCAAAGTACAATGCTCCGTTAAGATCAACAAAGCTGTCTACACAGTAAGAATTTTAGTGTCTTGTTTTGTTGCATCCAACTGATCACTTCCAGTGTAGATAAGGTGATAGACCATAAACATCCTCTATGCAGGTACACAAACACAGACATGAATGCTTAAGTAAACTTAACGGGATATTCAATGAGAAAAAAGGTAGACCAGGACTTGATTCTATCCATCGGAAATTAATTGTATGGTGAAATTTGGGCATACATAGCAGAATGGAGCAAGGCAGTTGGAAGGTATGGAAAAGTAATAGGGATTCATGACATCAGCCAAAAAAGGAAAGTTGTTTCAGAGGCAGAGCAAGTTATTACTAGAGCTTTTGATTTAACACTAAGTTTGATTAATTATATAAAAATTATGCATTAAAAATTATGCAATTAATCATGTCCTTGGACCGTAAAAAGGAATATAATACCATCGGAGCATTTCAAGATTGAAGTACCACCTGTTTTCAGCAGGGGGCAGTAAGCAAAACAGCTGTACAGGCAATGTGCAGCTGAACAGACAAAAAACAACACTCAGGCTTGCTTGACACTAGCAACAGCACAAGATGAGGATGTGCTCTTGCGTTCAAATACAGCTACACAGGACGCAATTCCGAATGCCTATAAAAACGCTGTGTTTATGACACGACGCAACAAAAGTGAGATGCTCCAAAAGCGTCCTTCTGATGCTGAAGCCGTTTTAATAAATCTATATTGGACAGATTGACAAATTCAATTGCTAAATGGATTGCTGTGGACAGTAGGCCAATAAAAGGCTTGTGATCAATAATATGGAAATAAACAACATATTGCCTTCTAATGCCACTCTTTGAATTGCCTTATCAATGCTTTACTTGTCTTACACAATAATGTATTTTAATTATCTGAATTATTTTTATAATATAATTTAACATAACTATAATTATTTTATCATTATACATTGAATTATTGTTATTTGAGGTGCTCTCTTAACAAATACCTATCTGCAATTAATTGTGATCAATTAATCAGCATTTCATTAATTAACTTTTATTTTAATTAAATTTTAATGAAATAAAAAATTTTTTATGTCATACTCTGATGAACTGTGCACAATAAGACCACAAAGACCCCATTAAGAAAGTAAAGTCAATTTTGAGTTCTTGTGTTACTATAGCTGCAGAAAACATTGGTACTCCGTACTGTGAAATAGTCTTAGGTTTGTCTCTCTACACATTTTCCACTACTTTCTATACAAACACTCACAGAGACTGTCACACCATTATATAAATTATTTTTACCCACATCTTTCATTTGTTATTATACATCTCAGATAACCCCACCCCTAAACAGCACGTAATGAAAAAAAACATCTTTGATTGATCGATTTACAAGTCAGTTTTATGGCTCTTTTGTCTGTGTGCACTTTTTGTCCAGTTTAAACTGTAATAGATTCCTGACCTTTACCATTTAATAAAAGATGTGGCTATGTGAGACTTCAACAAAGTAAGCAATGTTGATGTCTTGTTTTGTCGCTCCTCCCACTTGCAGTATAGACAGTGTAATGCTTCATTAACCACTTCATGCTCAGCGTGTGAAATGTGTTTACCTGAAGAGTTTGGGACAGCTTGACGAAGTCTCTCTGGACCTGCTCACTGACATCCAGCTCTGTCTGCAGCCGCTGTGCCTTATCTTTCTCTTCAAACACTTGACTCTCCAAAGCACCCTACAACACATGAACACAACCTTTGACCTAAAAGGTTTCAGATTGCTTTATAATACTTGTTTATTTGAATGAAAATGAACGTGCAATTAAAAGTAATCATTTTCTTTGATCCCTCAATGATCAGCACACAGGAAGTCTCCAACAGTACAAAGCTCATGATTGTTCAGACCTTGTTGCTGAGAGCATCTTTCAGCTGTTCCTCCAGACTGTTCTTTAGACCCTGTACACTTTCCAAAGTCAGGCTTTTCTCTGCCAAGCTGCTCTCCAGCTGTTCCGAAAAAAACCAAAGGATCAGTCAACAGGCACAAAAATGGCTCAGTCCATTTCAGCCCAAAGCCAATAATAAGCAGCAGTGATTAGGCAAAGGAATATATTGACTCCGTTTCAGATTCCAGAAAGAGTGCATTAAGGATTCTTTTAGTACTTCTGAGAAAACATCCTCTGCATAATTGGTTCCGCATAATTGGTCAGACCAGGTTGTACTATATTTTTGTTGTTGCATGCAACCAGCAAGGACATTTCACATAATGAAAATAACTGGGTTCAAGTATTTTTTTTTTTAAAAAAGGTCCTTAAAGGAACAGTTCACCCAAAAATGGTAATTCTCATTATTTACTCACACTTATGCCGCCGTCTCAAACTCATGACCCTCTTTCTTCTGTGAAACACGAACAAAGATATTTTGAAGGATATAAACTCAGCAAAAAAAGAAACGTCCCTTTTTCAGGACACTGTATTTTAAAGATAATTTTGTAAAAATCCAAATAACTTTACAGATCTTTATTGTCAAGGGTTTAAACAATGTTTACCATGCTTGTTTAATGAACCATAAACAATTAATGAACACGCACCTGTGGAACGGTCGTTAAGACACTAACAGCTTACAGATGGTAGGCAATTTAGGTCACAGTTATAAAAATGTAGGACACTAAAGAGACCTTTCTACTGACTCTGAAAAACACCAAAAGAAAGATGCCCAGGGTCCCTGCTCATCTGCGTGAATGTGCCTTAGACATGCAACGTGGAGGCATGAGGACTGCAGATGTGGCCAGGGCAATAAATTGCAATGTCCGTACTGTGAGACAGCGCTACAGGGAGACAGGAAGGACAGCTGATTGTCCTCGCAGTGGCAGACCACGTGTAAAAACACCTGCACAGGATTGGTACATCCGAATATCACACCTGTGGGACAGGTACAGGATGGCAACAACAACTGTCCGAGATACACCAGACATGCACAATCCCTCCATCAGTGCTCAGGCTGTCCGCAATAGGGACAGAGAGAGGCTGTAGGCCTGTTTTAAGGCAGGTCCTTACCAGATATCACCGGCAACAACATCGCCTATGGGCACAAACCCACCTTCGCTGGACCAGACAGGACTGGCAAAAAGTGCTCTTCACTGACGAGTCGCGGTTTTGTCTCATCAGGGGTGATGGTCAGACTCGCGTTTATCGTCGAAGGAATGACCGTTACAGCGAGGCCTGTACACTGGAGCGGGATCAATTTGGAGGTGGAGGGTCCGTCATGGTCTGTGGCGGTGTGTCACAGCATCATCGGACTGAGCTTGTTGTCATTGCAGGCAATCTCAACGCTGTGCGTTACAGGGAAGACATCCTCCTCCCTCAGGTGGTACCCTTCCTGCAGGCTCATCCTGACATGACCCTCCAGCATGACAATGCCACCAGCCATACTGCTCGGTCTGTGCGTGATTTCCTGCAAGACAGGAATGTCAGTGTTCTGCCATGGCCAGTGAAGAGCCCAGATCTCAATCCCATTGAGCACGTAGGGACCTGTTGGATCGGAGGGTGAGGGCTAGGGCCATTCCCCCCAGAAATGTCCGGGAACTTGCAAGTGCCTTGGTGGAAGAGTGTGGTAACATCTCACAGCATGAACTGGCAAATCTGGCACAGTCCATGAGGAGATGATGCACTGCAGTACTTAATGCAGCTGGTGGCCACACCAGATACTGACTGTTACTTTTGATTCTGCCCCCCCCCCCCCCCCTTTGTTCAGTGACACATTATTCAATTTCTGTTAGTCACATGTCTGTGAAACTTCTTCAGTTTATGTCTTAGTTGTTGAATCTTTTTATGTTTATACAAATATTTACATGTTAAGTTTGCTGAAAATAAAAGCAGCTGAAATTGAGAGGATGTTTCTTTTTTTGCTGAGTTTATGATGTCTGTTTGTCCATACAGTGCAAGTCAATGGGGTCCAAAACGTTCAAGCTCCAAAAAGGACATAAAGGTAGCATAAAGTTAATCCATACAACTCAAGTGGTTTAATCCATGTCTTCTGAAGAAATACGATAAGTTTTGGGTGAGAAACAGACCAAAATGTAACTAATTTTTCATGATAAAAAAATAAATATTGCCATCTGCAGTCTCATTGTCACAATTATGATTTGAAGCCTGATTGCACTTCTCGCTCTTTAAACCTTTATGCTGATTACCTTTATTATGTCCTTTTTGTAGCTTGAATGTTTTGGAAACAATTGACTTGCACTGTATGGACAAACAGACATAATGTATCCTTCAAAATATCTTTTGTGTTCTGCAGAAGAAAGCAAGCCATACGAGTTTGAGATGGCATACGGGCGAGTAAATGATGAAAAAATTGTGTTTAGGTTAACTATTTCTTAACACGAACCAGTTCCTGATTCCCAATCCTAGAAGTGATTAGTTGAACTTGTGCCCTACCTGTTCTTTTTCACACTTCACTCTTTCCAGTTCCATTTTCAAGCTGGAAAAAGACGCTACAGGATGGGAGGAGGAAACAAATGCAGTGTCACATCACATGGATTAGTCAGATACATGTACTCAGTGCATGAGTAACAAGAGGATTAATTTGTTCAAAGATTTGTGCGCTAGTGCTGACTGAGTCAGAATGATCATAGAAAAACTGTGACTTGACACTGAATTCATTAAGACTGTTGCGCATTACAAGAAAAGGGTGTGTGTGAGGGTGCAATTGGCATGAATACTTAAGCCAAAGCAACTGAACAGCATCTCCTCACCTAAGGCTTGGTCAACTGAATCTACACAAGTCACCTAAATAGCACTTATCAGCAATATTAAGGTTGCCACAAAGCAGCGTTGGGAAGTAAACTAAAAGTACAGTGTAGCGATGCCACTATATTATTCCAGTAGCATGACAGCAGTTCACAACAGTGAAGTAACAAGCTACTTTTTCCAACATATGTTTGCACACACAGCTTTCCAAAGGAGCAATCAAAGGTAATAATTCACCCTTTTCATAGACTGTGATGATGCATTTCCATTTTTAATAGTGGCGATTTCTTTTTTTTGTTGGATAGGCAAAAATGTATGGGTAGGCAAAAATTATATTTGTCATGGTCTCCCTTTCACCACTATCGAAGTTTACCCAGCATTCGTTTACTTCCGCTTTCCAAAACCCGGAAGTGTAAAAAAGGGTCCATTATTTTGACAAATTTTGCATAAAAATAAATCATATCATTGTATATTTAAAGGTGCACACAGAAATGTTAGGTTGTTGTGCTGGCTGGTTTAACAGTGGGGTAACATAAATAAAGTGAATAGTATGTGGCTAGACATGCTTGTAGCTTTCCCAATGCTGATATTGAGCTTGCACACAACATTTCAAATGTGGGTTGAAGTTGGGTTGAAAAATGGACATTTAAAGGGCATAACACATACATTTAATTTCTCTTTAAATACAGATCTTGACCCAAGGTCATGTGTAGTTATATTAGTACACAGTTAAATGAAGTAGTACATGGTGACGTGGATGTGATAGAAGAGCAGGCACACACAGTGCTGATGGGTTTAGGGCATGAGTTATTGGTGGTGCCACTATAGACAGACACAACCTAGACAAACACTACAGTCAGGCAGGATTCATACCTTCCAGGATGTCTGAACACAAGTCACCAATGCAGGAGTGGAGGAAAAAAAGACAGTATTGAAATGCCATACATGAGAGGAAGTAGATAAATGGGCTGCGTTATGTATTCCACTGGGTTTCCTAACCTCCTTCAATTACTTTTATCAGTTTTCATGCAAGTTAAATACAAAACAGGGTGAAAGCTTAATTCCTTTTAAAGAAAAGATGCAATTTCATTGCATTTGCCAAACCTTTAAAGATTCACATTTTAAAGCCTCAATGTAATGCCAGTGCAAACATTCTCTGCTGCTGAGAGAAGCTTTTAATCATTCAAGCGAAAAGTGAGCTGTATAACCACAGTCTTATATCATGTATGAGTAGATATACAGTATATCACAGAATCAGTATACATCATCAAGATGTAGTTAACCGACCCAAAATGTTTTATTTTTTACATGACAATGAAGTAATGCATATATTTGTGATAATCCAATGAATTAAAGACCCCATGAGTTAAAAACATTTGGTAGTTTTGTGGCTTTTAGTTCATATCTGTTAGCTTAGTTGATCTATATGCTAGTTGAACCCTAAATGTTGACAAACAAAATGTACTTTTAGCAGATATAAGCATTTCAAATTTAGTCTGTCTCTTCTCAGTCTGCAGAGTAGGTTTTCTGCTTGCCATCGTTTATATTGTGCTGCAGATATACGATGGTATAAATGGTATTTACTAGCTGGCAAATTTTTACTCTTGCATGGTATTTATCTTTATACCGCACTCACCGATCTCTTCTTTACAGCCCTCAATCTCCACCTGTAATGTGTCCTCCAGGTTCTCTTTCAGACACTGCTCTGCCTGAATCTGCTCCTTCAGGAACAATATTTCTGCCTTCAGCTTCTCCTCCAGATGTTCTGCCGCCGTTCTGACTGAAACAATGTCCTCTCTGTACTGCAACACCAGCTGCTGGAGTTCCTGGGTGGAAAACAAAGTATACAACAGTTAGTTCCAGTCCTCGAATTTGATTGGCCGGGCTGTGTTTCAAGAGTGCTAATATTTAGTATAACAGCACTGGGACGCTTCTCTATGTGTATCACTCTGTTTGACAGTTCTTGATTTTAAAAATTTATTAGTATATGGTGAAATTAACATATAACTAAGCTTAATAAATGCTGTAAAAGTATTGTTCATTGCTAGTTTATGTTAACTAATGTAGTTAACTAATGTTAACAAATGGAACCTTATTGTAAAGTGTTACCGATTCATTCCAAAACACAGATTTATTCACGATTGAAACACCACTATTTCAAAACCAGAGTACGTGTTTGATGCTTTGGCTTCTTTTTAGAACTATTTTCACTGGCAACGCATGAAAAAATGCATGAAATAACTGGACAATTTTTGTCTGAAACACAAGTTATTTGTTTGCTGAACTGTTGTAAAATCATGCTGTTGTACTGCACACTGTATCATCATGGCTGTGATTACATGTGGCAGAATCACAGCCCTGCATTCAGAACAATAGCATATTTGCAAGTGTGATATTGTTAATTTATAAAACAGACCTGTTTGTAAAATCAGCTCTGAAATCTGATTGGATGAGTCACATTTGAACCCATTGTAAAAAAGCCGATATCCACACACCTTTGACTGCAAATCAGATGGTTAATGACTTTTCCAGTCATTTTTAACAAAGATTTTAGGATGTTTTTTTTTGTTTTTTTTATTTTTTTTTAGAGATTGCACTCAAAGAGCAATGGCTAGCTGATAAATCTATAAATGTATTCACCTATATATAATATATATAAACTTGTCAGAATTTAACAGATTATTACTAATAATTATTTTAATGAACATTAATGTTTTTTATGAGAAACAGCTTTATTGCCAAGTATGCTTACACATAACAAGGAATTTGTCTTAGTTACAGGAGCTTCCAGTTCACAACTATACAAAAAACAGCAACAAGACTTTAAAAAAAAAAAATTAAAATTGAAAAAAAAAAATAGATAAATATTGAAAAGAAAAAAGTATATATATATATATATATATAAAATACACAATAGACAATATATATATATATATATATATATATATATATATATATATTTATAAACATACACACATACATACACAAACACATACATACATACACATATATGAATATACATACACACATACACATACGTAGTGCAAATCTAAATACAAATTGGTTACATACAGTGCAAGGGAATGTAATGGCAGAAGATGTTGGATGTGTTGGATAATATAAAAAGACTAAACTGTGTATTGCACATTAATTATTGCTCAATGGGGCAGTTTTAACTGTTCATGAGATGGATAGCCTGAGGGAAAAAAATGTTCCTGTGCCTGACAGTTCTGGTGCTCAGAGCTCTGAAGCGTCGGCCAGAAGGCATCAGTTAAAAAAGGTAATGGGCAGGGTGAGTGGGGTCCAGAGTGATTTTTCCAGCCTTTTTCCTCACTCTGGAAGTGTATAGTTCTTGAAGGGGGGGCAGGGGGCAACCAATAATCCTCTCAGCAGTCCGAACTGTCCTTTGTAGTCTTCTGATATCTGATTTCGTAGCTGAACCAAACCAGACAGATATTGAAGTGCAGAGGACAGACTCAATGACTGCTGAGTAAAACTGCTTCAGCAGCGCCTGTGGCAGGTTGAACTTCCTCAGCTGGCGAAGGAAGTACAACCTCTGCTGGGCCTTTTTCACAGTGGAGTCAATGTGTGTCTCCCACTTCAGGTCCTGTGAGATGGTAGAGCCCAGGAACCTGAATGACTCCACTGCTGCCACAGTGCTGTTTAGAATGGTGAGGGGGGTCAGTGTTGGGGGGTTCCTCCTAAAGTCCACAATCATATTTTTTTATCATACTGTTGTTGGCGCAGTTTTATAAAAGCAAAAAGCCACCGTGGGATTTACCAACTATACATTAATAACTATTGTATCTTTATTGATTTACAAAAAAGAAGAAAAACAAATCAGAGCACGCATGATAAATTATCAGCAGGTGTGTAGGAAAAACAACTGAGATACTTAAGAAACAAAATCCCGTTCACTGCTGTTGCTTCTGAATAAACTATTTAATGAATTAATACAATGTTTCTGTCATGTGACCTTCATCAGGTATTTGAAAAAATATAAATATCTTTTTCGCATGACTGAAACGTTTTTTTTTTCCTCCCCTTTTCTCCCCAATTTGGAATGCCCAATTCCCAATGCCAAAGTCCTCGTGGTGGCGTAGTGACTCGCCGCAATCCAGGTAGTGGAGGACGAATCTCAGTTGCCTCCGTGTCCGAGACCATCAATCCGCTCATCTTATCACGTGGCTTGTTGAGCGCGTTACCGCAGAGACATGGCACGTGTGGAGGCCCATGCTATTCTCCGCGGCATCCACGCACAACTCACCACATGCCCCACTGACAGCTAGAACCACATTAAAGCAACTACAAGGAGGTTACCCCATGTGACTCTACCCTCCCTAGCAACCAGCCCAATTTGGTTGCTTAGGAGACCTGGCTGGAGTCACTCAGCATGCCCTGGATTTGAACTCGTGACTCCAGGGGTGGTAGTCAGCGTCAATACTCGCTGAGCTACCCAGGCCCCCGCATGACTGAAACGTTGTATTAAATCATTAAATTGTTTATTCGCAAGCAACAGCTGTGTGTGGGATTTTGTTTCTTGTTTACTTATCTTTACTGATTTGAAATACTTTCTTACTAAGCTGCACACAAATCAGATTGACTGTATCAGAGTGTACATTTGTAAAAGCATGTCTGCACAAACTGGTATATGTTTTTTTTAGCATGTTAACATCGATCATATGAGACTGGGTGTTGTAGTACCTGTACAGTGGTTGGCATGTGAAAGTCCTCTTGCTGTTGCAGTGTCACATGAAGTCTGTGTTTACCCTGAAGACTCTCATTATCTCTCTGCAAACGGTTCAGCTCTTCAGTCACCTGCTCTCTGGACTGCAGCAACACAGCCTGGACACACACACATACACATACCACTCAATGAATTCAACTACAAGGCAAAAATGTTTTCTAAAGAAATGTTATAAAGTAGAGCTTTTAAAGAACTTGGCCGATGAAAGCAATAATAGGAGATTCACCTAGCATTCTTTGGGTAAAAACTGTCAGAACTCTTTCCAGAGCATTTTATTCTAGGGATCTTGTCACACCAGTTCGAACTTTATCACTTAAATGGTTCAACTTCAGATTTCAAACAGATGTGCTTCAAGCAAGCATGGAGACTGAATTTCTTCCTGCCAAGTCTCAGTGCCAACAACTTCTATTTTATGGTCTGATTAGTAAAAAGATTTGAAGTAGCAATTCAAAACGGGACATGATCTAAACAAATATGCTTGCCAAATGGTTTTCAAAAGAAAACAAAGCTATAAGTCAAGATTCTAGATTTTGTTGTATATGACTGTGTGTGGGATAGTTCAAAATTATCTCATAATTTACTCACCCTCATGCCATCCCAGATGTGTATGACTTTCTTTCTTCTGCAGAACAAAAATGAAGATTTTTAGAAGAATATTTCAGCTCTGTAGGTGCATTCAGTGCAAGTGAATGGTGGCCAGAACTTTGTTGCTCCAAAAATCACCTAAAGGAAACATAAAAGTAATCCATATGACTCCACTGGTTTAATCGATGTCTTCAGAAGTGATATAATAGGTGTAGGTGAGAAACAGAGCAATATTTAAGTAATTTTTTACTCTAAATTTCCACTTTCACTTTCAGATGTGAAAGTAAAACTAAACAGGCACCACATGTGACTTTCAGATCAAAAGTGAAAGGTAATGTGGAGATTTAGAGTTAAAAAAATAACTTACATTTTGATACGTTTCTCACCCACACCTATAATTTTGCTTCAGAAGACATTGTGATTCATATGGATTACTTCTATGTTTCCTTTATGTGATTTTTGGAGATTCAAAGGCCTGATCACCATTCACTTGCACTGTATGGACCTACAGAGCTGAAAAATTCTTCTAAAAATAATCATTTGTGTTCTGCTGAAGAAAGTCAGTCATACACATCTGGGATGGCATGAAGGTGAGTAAATGATGAGAGAATTTTCATTTTTGGGTGAACTATCCCTTTAAGTGTGTTTGGTCATACCATCTGGTCATGGGTGTTCCTCTTGGCCTGGCTGAAGGCCTGCTGAAGAGCACTGACCAGAGATTCAGACTCCTGAACTTTCTGCTGCAACTCTGTGATCTGTACAATCAGACAAAATTAATATTACTGAATATGTTTGACTAGGAAAACTAGTAACATTAAGAGCAGTCAATGCATACTTTGCATTTAAACACCTTGGCTGTTCTACAGCCTTGCGAGCTGCCTATGTATGCAGTCATTTTATGCATCATTGGTACATGTGACTTATGTGAAGTTTATTCCAAACCTTTTAGGCCTTAAAATTTAAAACATGTTAGGCATTAAAATTATGTTGCCTTATAAGGTATATTGTTTAGGCCAAAAACAGGACAAAAATAAGGCAGCATCAGATGCATCCTGTGAGGGCAAGGCAATCCAAGAGCGATGCAAGAGTTTTGATTATAACAATCGATAGAAAATTGGTCCATCTAATAAAAACAAACTATTTCATTTTATTGTAGTCATTTAAAGGTGAAGTGTGTAACTTTTAATTTCAAAATACATTCTAATATCCCAATTTATTGTTCACTGACAACTATAAGTAAGCCATTCGTGAGTTTGCCTCCCCCAAATGTATAAACACTGAGCCTCCCAGGCACTATCAAAACATTGATGTTTATATTTCGAGCGGCTCGCTCAGCTCCACCCATCCAGTTCTAGCTCAACCTATAGCATGAGTTTGGGGCGTGGCTACTTGAAGTAAACTGTTCAACCGGGAGAATATGAACGTCCACGGCAGACGTGTTACAGAGGAAACTAAACTTACAGTAGCTTCGCCAAAATTCGAAGACTTGCTTAAAGACATGGAGACAGAAAACAGAGAAAAACCAGAGTGAACATTTACAAGGAGGAGGACTTTGAGAGAATTTTTGAGGTTCAATTCTTGCCGTGTTGCTTCTCTACAAGTAAGCTACACTCTGGTACTGCCACACAAGTTAGCTCATTACTGTCGAGTTTCAGATAAATTAGTAAGATACTCGGAATATATATCGTTACGCTTACTAGTTACCAAGAACTGTCCTACCTCTTGTGCTAGATCCCCCCGCACACCAGCTGCCATTCAATCCGTTGATGTTCTTGGATGAGCCGATTCCTCTGCAATGCTTTCTGTCTGGTGTGTTTGTTATAGTGGTCTTGTTCATTATGATGTTAAACGTTTATCAACTTTTATTTAGCATGGCCTATTTGTTCATAGGGAATCAGAGAGTGCAAAAGGGCGTGATGAGTCTGAGAGGTGTTGGCAAAGGTTGTTTGAAAACATACTTTATTTCTGTAATTCCGTTGGTGCCACTAGTAGCGCAGAAATGACACACTTTACCTTTAAATTATTTGTATGTGTTGTGCATAAGTGTATACACTTTCTAGTTTAGCAACATACTAACATCAAACTGTGAGCTTGTCTTTCATGGGCTTTTTCTGTGGTGCGTGTTAGTGACTGAATTGGAACTGTTGTTATGGGCAACTCTTTTAACAGTGACTTATATGAGGTTCCATTCAAGTTAGGATGCTGCCTTGGAAGGTAGCTGCTTAAATAGACTGTAGATGACAAGGCAGCTCACTAAGCTTTGGAAAATAGCCAGTGTTTGACTTTTCTCCAAGATCTTATATAAACAGAATCTGTCTTCGAGGATGAAACATTGTAAAGATGCAATATTGGCTGCGCTTCACAAAATCTGTCAAAGAGAACGGCTGTACCTTTAAGGTGGTTTCCTCATTGGCCTGTTTGACTGAGTCCTCTAACTCCTGCTTTTCATTCATCGTCCTCTCCAGCTGATCATTTGCTTGTCGCAACATCACCTGCAGTTTCTTTACCTACAGTCATCAAAGGAGGAGTAAACAAAGTTATTTGTCATAATTATGATCCAGACACTATGTCCAACAGATTATCAGCCATATTTTAATCAAGAACACATTATGTATTATTAGAGATTTTACTTTTGAAAGAATCAAAGCTAGGTTCATTGGTCTGAGCACAATCTTTTTATTAGGTGTCTTGTATCGTCTTGATTTTACCGGTATAATAGACACACCTGGTCTCGAGTCTCGGCCTCCTGTCCCTGAATGACCTGCAGCTGTTTCTCATAATTAGAGCACATATCACATCGCCGACCCAGCTTTTTTCCAGCATTCTTCATCTGGGGAGAAACCATAAAAAGTGTTATGAAAGCTATGAAGACACATAAGCCACGTGTGAGAAATCCCCACACTGCTGATTCAAATGGGAAAAGAGATGAATCTGAATACAATGGTCAGAATGTAATACTAGTTTACTGCGTACTGTGTAGTATATACTGTACAATCCACATAGTATGTGAAACAGTACTCATTATGCTACGAAAACTACTGCAGTTTCAAACAGTCAACACACTGGACCAGGCAGGCGCACGACATACAGCATCCTAAAATTCAAAACTACTGTTTTTTATGAACATACGCACACCACCGCTGCCATTCGACGTCTATTGCCGGTGCCCAGTTACGACTTTGGGGGCTATTTATAATTCTGCCACGCCACTAAGCAAAACTCACATTGTGTTTACATTAAATTGTGTTTTTTTCTTATCTGGTGTGCAACCCCCTTAACACTTTCATTAACTCTTCTTAAATCTTAACACACAACACCATTTGTTTTGACAAATCTACTTAATCTGGTTCAGCAGTCCAGACCACTTACAGAATGAAGACGGTTGAGTCAACCAATAAAGGCCATTTCCATATTTGTTACCCCAAAATACTTTAACAATAGATTCAAAGCATCTTTCTGACCTCTTGCTGCAGCAGATTCCACTCGCTCTCGCTGACCAATCGATAGCCGGATGGAGGCTGGTAAGCCGTGTCAGCCGTATGAGAGATGCTGGACAAGAGTGATGCTGTCTCCTCCTGCTCTGGGGTCATGGCCTTAATGGCCTTCTCCTGGTCCTTGGTGAGGAGAAAGTGTCCTGGTTGCAGGGAAGATATGGAGTAGGTGTCCATGCTGTCAAAGCCCCCACAGTCCGCCCCCACGAGAGGACCAAAGTCTGACTCGTCCAGCTGACTGGCTGATTTGGCCTTGTTGTTGTGTCCGCCCAGACCGTGAGGCTGTAGAGCACCTCCTGAAGACCCAAGGCTGTCTGTGGACTGCACCCTCCGAAGGCCGTCCTTAAAAAGGTCAGAGCTATCTGGGCGGCCCGGGGTGTCTGCATCCAGAGAGTGCAAGGAACTGTGGATGCTGTGGCTGAGATGGGACTGCAGACAAAGAGTGAAATATGAAACAAAAAATGCCTCAAATCAGAATATGCTGAAAGATATTTTAATACGTTTCAAGATAACTTTTATTTGTTTCATGTGAGCATGTTTCTGTGTCTAATGCCCCCACAGAGTGCTTGTATTGTTCAATGTCATTGAAAGGTTTCACTAGGCATAACTTATCTCTCAGTTTCATAAATTCAAAGCAATGTGTGAATTTCCATTTTGCCAAATAGTCTGTCCTGACAGAAAGAAAGCGATACATTTAGTGTTGCCGTTGCCATAAAACTTCAATACCCGATAGAGCAAACATGCATGCCAACCAAACGAAAGGGGACAGCAAACATTTTGATCAGTTTTCGCTGTTGGATCAGAAATGCTTCATTGTTTCAATGTTAAAATCATTTTCTCTATCCCAGATTAATATACAGAGACAACTATCAACTATAAGTAACCCATGTTTAGGATAAAAAAAAAAAAAAGGTGTAAACATTGTAGGGCTATTAAAACATTGCTGTTTGTTTGAGCATCCCAACCAGCCAGACACAGCAATACTGGCACAACCAATGGCGTGAGCTATCTTTTTTCTGAACAATGGAAGACAAGTGAGTGTTTTGGAAACCTGTTTGAAAGCTTCTAATTAACCAGTTATTCTGGATGGATGGATGGATGGAGGGATGGGATAGGAATGGATTGGATGTATTGATGGAGTTCAGTTGTAACTCTAATGAGTAATGGGTGAGATACTGATACCTCTTCTATGGAGAGCCCGAGCAGTGAGTCCTCCACTGCCTCAGCCTGGTCTATTCCCTCGTCCTCACTAGCCTCTTTAGCCTGACTCAATATCTCCTTCTCATCCTCCTCCTAAACACATATACAATGCTGGCATCAATGTAAACATTACAACAGGTCCAATTTTGTAACATCAGTAAACCTGATGAAGTACCTGGTCCCTCTTTTTCATTTCCTCCACCTGTCGCAGCTGTTCAGAGGACAGCACACTCTCAATGCACTGCATGTCTCGCATCAGCAGCCGCTGTGACTCCAGGAACTGATCGTTGGCACGCTGCCATGTGTGTTTCAGCTGATTGTGCTGCTGTCGCTCCAATTCCAGCATGTGAACCACTGAAAAAAAATGCCAAATAATTCAAACTGCAGGTCAAACAACTGAAATCAACTGATATTTTACTTGAATGCAAACTCATTAGACCTGTAAACAAATACACAGCAAGTTCCATATGAGACAACCCACATAAAACGATCAACTAAAGCAAGCTCTATGAAGTTATAAAGGTTCTCAGAAACGTTTGCATCACAAAGCAAGATTTTGGTGACGCACCATCATGGAGCTCTTTCCGAAGTTTTTCAGCATCCTCTTGAAGGACAGATTTCTGGGTGTTCAGGACGGCAACATACATCTCTAAGTCTGTTCTGCATGATTTCTCAGCCTCTAGGACGTGATTGAGCTCCTTCACCTGAGAAATAATCAAACATGTTCCAAATCTGATTCTCTAAAATAAAAAACACAAAGTTTCAGAAGCACCATAAACAGAGGCTTTCATGCAACCGTTATACTTTACTACCTTTACAATGCTGATTAAAAATGAACATGTTACGTTTTAAAGTAAATATTGGCAGACTCATCTACAGAAACCAACCTTTCAACTTTATGGCAGAGATAGCCACAGGTTCATCGAATTGCACAAACCATTATATTTTACTTTTACAATAGACTTAAGTCACATTTAATTGAAGTGAAATACAGCAGAGTGGATTTGAACATGGTAAGATATGTTAAATGGAGCTGAGGCTACGGTACTCTTTCTGGTAGGTAAAAGCATAATCAAATTATACAAAATATTTAATAAACAAACACGGAAGGGGCATGTGTTGGGGCAGATTCTGTGGGGTCATTACAGATTGTAATTAGAGGTTGAGCGAAATATCAATTTTACCAATTCATTGGTGCTGATATTTTTTTTATTCCTCCCTGTTTTTCTATGCCTAAAAACCCTTCATCTGGTGAATATACTGTATAGGCTATAAAATGCATAACTTGGTGAATATTTACAAATAAAGCATTGTAATGGAGCCAAGTCTCCGTTACCATAACTGTTTATCGACTAATTCACGATTATTAATGCAAAATGTTATAAAAAAAAAAAAAAAGACATATGAAGCATAGACATTATAGAATGTTTATTTATATAACCTTTATTGATTGTTAAGTTCATGTTGGGTGCTTCTCATTTCCTAAATTGTGCATTCTTGTTTCCTCTCTCCTCTGTCCTCGAGACCGTGACCCAGAAACCGATGAAAGTCCGCCATCATCAAGGACGTATCAATTCTCTAAATGCACCACGTGGAGGTGAGGACAGAGGAAGCTTACAGAGGATGCTTGAGCGAGAAAGCACAGATGCATCCTATGCACGCCGAGGTACTGCAGCTGCCCAAAAATGTGCTCTGAAGTCACGCTGGAGTGAGCAGGATATTCCATTTTACAAATACATCTTGCTTCGATTCCTCCGTCCTCAGTCAAAATCAATGGATGCTTCTTATTTCTTAAATTGTGCATCCTCGTTTCCTTTCCTTCCAACCTTTCCTCATTTCCTAAGAGGGTGGAGCAATGAAACGAGGAAAGGAAGCAAGGAAAGGAAACGAGGATGCACAATATAAGAAATAAGAAGCACCCATTGATTTTGACTGACAGTGTCTATAGAGAAAAGGAAAAAAATATAGTATACCGGACAAAACACAAGCGACTGCTGATAATGTGCCCGTGACAGTAAGGAAAGACTAGACTAAGAAAAAATTTATAAACTTTTTAATAAATAGATTTTTAAAACTAACAGCCGAATAATCGGTTATCAGCCTTTTCCACCACCTTAGTTATCGGTCGACCACTAGCTTTAATACAGACGTAATCTTGATTAATTTGTCCAAGGGTTAATTTGACTAGTTTTCAACTACTTTGACATATTCAAGCAAAAAAATGAGACATAAATGTGTCATATCTAATAATAAAAGAACAGTCTGGCTCTCAGTTCTGCTTTTTGAATTGTCTAACCTTCGCTGCCTCCAGTTCCTTAACTCTGTCTTCTGAGCTTGACAGTCTGGCCTTCAGAGCTGCAATCTCACTCTCCATTGGCATCACTACTGAACGTAGCTTCTCTGCATCCTCCTGAGCCTGGATTAACACAATAAATAGAAAGTTTGTTAAAAGAACCACTACCAACATGATCGAAACACTCTAGCTTTAAGGCACTTTCAGAAAACATAGAGTTTGCAGCACTAAAACAAATCATAATCTCTACTAGGGCTGGGGAAAATATTATTTATGATATATATTGTGATAATTTGGCAGAAAATATATGATTAATACACTCGTCATTTGGCCATTAAGTTTCCTAAAGATGTGGCATCATTACTCAAGTTTCGTATTACCTCCTTGACTGATGAGTAGGCCTGTCGCGATTATTAAATAATCATCTGATTGCGGTTATTTGAGATAACCACGATTATTGTGCACTTCAAATTGCAATCACATTTTAATGCCCAAATAAGGGACATTTAAGCGAATATTCTGTATAAATGCCATCAACGGCGTGTTTGTGTCATTCAGTTGAACTCCGAGTGTCACTGAGCCGCACTGCGGACATCAACCAGAGCAGCTGCTGTCCGGAAGAGAGCATGTAGCGCTTCTCAAGTGCTCTGATGTACTCGCCGTCAGCTGACGTTCGCACCAAACTCCCGCGAAAATATAAACAAACAAATATAAACTTTGATTTTCAATGCAATGCACTCAGGCTTCACTTTAAAGGATCGTGTAATGGCAAATATTCCTGGTCATAACAGGTTCTTATAAGCAGTATTAATGACATACAGTGACACAGAAGAGGAGACGCACGCTTACTCTATTTCTGTGGAGTGATAAAATGATGACATTAAACCTCAGGTTTTGCTTCATGGGAATATCGGGCTGGTGGGTTTAATCAAAGAGCATTAAACACATGTTCACAATAACATGTGAAAGTGGAGAAATTAGGACAGAAATATTTTACTTAATATTTTACAAAAAAAAAATATATATATATATTGTTATTTTTTATTTAAAAAAAATAAAATAAAATATATCAGTTCCAAAACAACAACACTAAAGTTGACCAAAAAAAGGCATCATATAAGTATTTAGAAATATTTTGATATTTAAAACATTATTTTTCATGTCATTCATAAGTTTTTAAAGGCTTAAAAGGAAATCATATATCTCTATTATTTGATTTATATATTTAAAGTTAAATATGTAAAAATGACTTTTTAAGGTGTATGAAGCACACATGCACCTTAAGAAATATGACAATTTATGACAGTTAATCGTTAAAGCCCTAAAAGAGAAACTTAATCATCACAGCCCTAAAACAGACAATTAATAGTCATAATCACAATTATTGCTTTGACAATTAATCGTCAGCCAAAATGTCATAATTGTGACAGCCCAACTGATGAGTATGAGAAAGTGATATTTTAAAAGTTTCTATGATTTTAACTGAAATAGCAAAAACGGTGTTAAAGTTGGTACAGGGTTTCTGCAGGTTCGAAGGAATGAAATGTAAGACTTTTTAAGTCCAAATAAAAGAAAAATTTAAGACCCCTTTTGCAATAATAATACAAATAAAAAAAACACATTCAATAATTCTTTAGCTGGTAAATACAAAACCACTGAGACTACTTGGATGTCTCTGGACATGTTTTTATATATTTTATTGCATTTATGTGTTTCCTTTTTTTAAATAAGTTAATACAACATTAAAACTCTAAATGAATTCATTAAGAATGCATGTAGCCTAAAGTAAGTAGCCTATATTGTGACCCTTCTCTTTAGTCACTTGCCAATAGACCAATGCTTTGGCAACGTCACCGCTTAAGTAAAACACGGAAGTAGTGGCAAAACATGCGTAAATAGTAAACTTTTATCAGATTACGTTGTTGAAAAATGATTCCGAGGGCTCTCGTTGACTGCTGTGGCTTCAAGCCATCAACAGAGCTGACTGGACTGAGATCATTTCAACTCACAACTTTGCAGCAAAAATGTATAGCGAACATGATTACATGTTTGTTATGAGCTCATTTCATTATAGTAATTGTATCGCTAAGAATATGTTTGTATTTATGATGGTTGTGTGTCATACTTTCGTTTAATCGCCTAATCGGTCAAATCTAATGCAACGGTCAGTGGGCTTTCTGCCACCACTTACTGCGCATGCGCTGACATTTTTGTAAACAAGAGGACTGGTCTATAGACCTTATGCACAGTAGCGCCATGTTTGATTTTTAATGGGAATGAAAATGAAGCTGTGAAGGATAGACTTACAGTCTCTTCAATGGCACGAATGGTATAAATCTGTAAAAAACTCCAATATCCCATCTGATTTTCCACAACTCATGTTGTCTGGAGTTTGTTGTCTATGGAGTGTCCTTGAAAAGATATTTTTCCAATGTTTTGTCTGTGGAACGATCCAAAAACACTTTAAACTACAGCCCATTGAAGAGACTGTACGTGTATCCCTCACAGCCTCGTTGTCATTCTCGTCAAATTAAATATGGCGCTGCTGTGAATAATGTGTAGCATGTGTTATATATTTTTTTCTTGGCAGATACCATTAATAAATACTTTAACAGGTAGTTAAAGGGCAGTTCATTTAAAAATCTGTCATCACTGCTCACCCTCGAGTCTGTCTGAATGTTTCTCTGCCGTGGAACAAAAAAGGAGATGTTAAGCAAAACGTTTATTCTCATTCACTGTCACTACATCTTTTTATCATTCAATGTTAGTGAATGGTGACTGAAACTCCCTAATATCTCCTTTTGATATCCACTGAAATAAGAAAGTCATACAGGTTTGCAACAGCATGAAGATAAGTGATGACAATTTTCATTTTTGTGTGAAATGTCTCAAGTAAAAACTCGTCAGTTACCTTAAAAATGGCTGTTTAAAGTTGACAATATGTACTGAAAAAATTAACAGATTAAATTATGAAAGAGAACTGTGCTGCATAATTAGTTATGATGTATATTGATTATATACTAAATATTAAATATATTTTCATATTATGTATATTATTAATATTATAATATTTATATAATTATATTATTATTGTTTTGTATATTATTACTTTTTTTTTTTTTTTAATTGACTGATTCAGATGGCAGAGAAAATACCTGTATATGTCAGATCTAGAGATGGGGATGAGAGATATAACAGGTGTAACTCTGCAGCGGAGTAGTTCTATTAGCTTTACAATTCTTGTCAAAGGTAATGTGAAATAAGGAAGCGCCACGATTTGAAAGGCATCAAAAGACGCTCCAACCTTGAGTGCTTGCAAACTGCAATGTTGACAGCTTTGTCGATTATAAACAGGAATGACAGTGTTAGCGCATCGCTCGCTTACAGAGATACAAAATAACGGCATTTGCATTTCTGATTAACGGGTTTATAGAGGTTTACACATGTGTAACATCGTAAGTTCAGTGAAAATGCGCTTCCCTGTGCATGCTCACACTAAACTCAAGCGTCAGCTGCTAAATAACGGATGCACGAGAGAGAGATTTTTTTGGTTCTGCTGTTTTAAGCGTCTCCTCTATTCACGCCCCAAAATTTAAGACCTCAGCAAACAAAATTTAAGATGTCTTGTAATTTATTTAAGACTTTTTATGGCCTTAAATTTTAAAAAGTAAACTTAAGACTTTTTAAGGACCCGCAGAAACCCTGCTGTTAAGTTCAGTTCATTTCCGGGATTTAAGTTTCAATAATTCTATTCAAAACTCTGGTTCAATGAGTGACAAAAACTGTTAAAAAAGCTGTCCGTGTGGCATTTTTTGGCATATATTAAAATGTTTTAGTAAAATATAATGTAGATACATATTGCTGTTAATTACAATGTATATGTTGTTATAATCGTGCCAATCCATATAAAACAACACATGATAAATTGGCAAAAACCAGCTCATTTAATTCTAAGGGTCAGAGAGGACGATAAAGGGTCATGAAAAACTCAGTTATGACTGTTATGGTGCTAGAAACATTAACTAAAATGATATGAAAAAGAAAAACATAAAATAAAACCTTAAAAGAAATTAAACGACAGAGGTTGACTCTTTCATTTAAATGCATCTGAATTTAGGTCAGGACTTAATGTTGGTCTGAGCGGGCCAAACCTAGGACTAAGAAATGGGTTGTATGTATCACAATGAAAAAAAAACCCATACTTTTTTCATCTCGTTCTCTAAATTCTCCTCCTCCTGTCCCTCAGAGAGACGGCGGCGGAGTTCGGCCACCTCTCGCTCCATCGCCTCACGGTACTGAGCCCACTGAGCACGCTCCTGCTCCAACTTCTGATGGAACTGCACCTTCACCTCACGGTCTGCATCTGATAATGCAACCCAGGATAAACAATTTGCTAAAGCATACTATGGACCCTTTCCACATTTCTGGTTTTAGAACATGCAAGTAAACTTTAGTGCAATAAACCTCTAAAGCAGCGAATAGGTAAGCAAAGCAAATATAATTTTTTCCACTATTACGCTTCCACGACTTGCAAAAAAAGAGGAAAAAATACAAAAGGTGGATTACAGAAGTCAAGAGAAAGATGCCAAATTTACTGTTACTCCACTTATAGTTAAAAATGTTTGTTAGATTGACACTGCTATGAAAAGGGTCCATTCTAAATACGGTTAATGACGTGAAAATGAAATACAGGAATGTGTGGAATGACTAATTTCACTGACGTGACTAGTCTAAAAAAAAACTATCTTCGGAAAACAGTCAAAACAATTGTGTTATGTTACCCATTTAAAATGCTTAATCTATTCTACATCTGACACTAAATTCCGCTGAAAAAGGGCATTTATTTGCGACGCCCTCGCCTTGCATTATCTTCATTGTACATTAAATACAGGACGTGACACGCATTCAACTTTAGCGAAAACAGATTTATTCAAAACAATTGAATGAATAGTGCAGGACCAATAGAGCAATCCTAATAGCCTGTTCTAAACTGAATTAACCAAGCAAAAGTTACTTAACATATTAAAACAGACAGGACATTGTTGAAAATAATTAACAGGTAGGCTAAGTCAAATCTAAGAGATGTGCAGTCGTGCATTAGCCACTGATCTAATATGACAGCTGTTCTGTAAAGAACGTTAACCAATGACAGTTACAATGTAAAAAAATAAAATAAAATAGCTATAGGACAGAAAAAAATATGCCTGTGATGTAGCCTACAATAAACCTAATGTATTCTAAACATGACGTGCACACAGAATAAAAGATAGTTTAACACGTTAAGCAGTTGGCACCTCGTTGAAAATAACTTCCTTAAAAAAAATGGCATTCCTTGCCTAAAACAGTCATTTTCTAGGCTACTTACTCAAAAGCATAGTTTTTTGATGAGCAAAATTAACACATCGACATGGTCCGGTGAAAGACGGGACTTGACTCACCTGAGGCGGCTATCCTGCATGGCAGGAAAAAAAAAACTTACAAGCATGCACAGATTTAAAGAAGACACAAATGTGAAAACATCCCACTTTCAAGCCAACGTTTCGGAAATCCACTTCATGCACCACTACCGAAGTGATTTATATAGCTTCTTTGCTGAGTTTGCTTGTCTAGCGAGAGGACATTTTCCTGCGTGTGCCGCGAGTGAGAGAGGGAAGCAGCATGCGCAGCCTGAGGTGAAATGAAACTTTGTATCTGCTCCAGGTATCCTCTTTTTTCAATAATATTTTATAATTAACTAAATTTCAAATGTGTAACATTAATATGACAGTAATTTAAGTGCAGCCTCTGTAAAAATATAAAGCCAAACGTAAATGTGTAAAAATTTGGAATAGTTTAATGGGGAAAAATATTAACCGACTAGTAATTCCAGTGTTGACTAGCAGCATCAGAACCGTTTAGTCGACTAGTCTCGCACATCCCTACTCATAACTAAGAGAATTAAATGCCCTCATCATTATGAAGATATACACAACCCTGCCTCTTGAAAAAAACTTTATTTACCTTCTAACACTTAGCATGCACAGTATGCATGGAGAAATTATTCTACCTTTCATTATAGCCTGCAGTGACGCCACCTCCTCCTGCCATTGTTGTTTGACCTGGTCAATGGCCTCCTGCTTGGTGTTCTCAGAGACAGTGGCCACCGCTTTGATGGTCTCCATCTCGGCTTTAGCCTCGTCCAACTGGGCCTGCACCCTGCTCAGCTCTGCCTGGGCCTTCTCCAGAGTAGCGGCCTGCTTCTTCAGCTCCTCTGAGAGAACACAAGTACAGATGTTGATGTGAAGTAATTGAGAGGTTCAGGTCTGAATTATTACTCTTTTTCTACATTTTAGAATAATAGTAAAGTTTGTGAATTATGTAGTGACAAAAAATTCAAAAGTACCTTATATTTCAGTTTGGTTAAAGTATACACCTGAAATGCTTTTTAAACAATATTGAAGGAGTTCTCATCCATTAAAAACCTCATTTAAATATTAGTTTTGTAAAGAAATACAGTATTTCATAGACTATTTATGTTTGTCTACAAAACTAATTTTAAATCATAGTACAAGCCTTTAGATTAAAAGGTGTGTCTATTCTTTTGACTGGTAAAATTATACTTTTATTCACTAACAATGCTTTAAATTGATCAAGAATTACAGTAAAGCCATTTATAATGTACAAATGACTATTTCTGTTAAAAAGAAATACTGATTCATCAGCAATCCTCTACTTGCAGCAATGATGCCTTTGGGCATTCTATTAGTCAGTTTATTAACACGTTCAGGTGAAGTTTCATCCCATGCTATCTGTAGCACTTCCCAAAAGTGCACTTGGCTTGTTGTTGTTTTTTTTTTCTTTTTTCTCCAAGACAACTCAACACCTCAAACATAGACTCATCCATCCATGATACTCATCTCTAACCCTTTACCATCCAATCTTTAAGTTCTTTTGCCCATTCTACCCTTTTTCCCTTATTTGCAAGGGTCAAAGGTGGCCTTTTCTTTGGAAGTCTGCGCAAAATGCCAACGTCTTAGTCTTCTCTTCACTATTGCAGATTAAACTGGTGTTTAGCGTGTATGTACTGGTCATTGAAAATGCCAATTTATGACCTGCGAGGGGTCTGTTTCTGAAACTAGAGACTCTGATGTTCTAATCATTAGAGAAGATTCTTAAGTGCCAAATTAGCACATTAGAATAATTCCTTAAGCTTTAGGTGGCACAGTGTTTTCTTATTAGGCTGCAGTATGACTGCTTAAAATGGAGCTTTGCCAAATTGCCAAATGTATTTTTTTATTTTTTTTACATTTGCAGTATTACTTATTAAATATTAATATTACATTTTAGCAGAATTTTTGATCAATTTAATGTCTTCGTGATTCCAAAGTTTTTACATATATTTAGCATTTGTTGATGATTGTCTTCTATTGAAGCCATTCCAGGCCAGCAAAGTTTATAACCCATGTTTTGATGCAATTTAAGACTGTCAAATTAAAATTCTAAATTCGAATTTTAGATTAAAATGTACATTCGAACGCTAAAACTGTGCTTTCGAATTTTGGATGTGTGCCAAACACTGACAATGACTTTAGCCCATTCTTACGCTAAAAAAGGCTAAATGCAGTGCAACAAATAGAACTGAACAGAACGCAGCTGTCTCAAGACGTGTTTATAAAGGCTGAAGTTCTTATAAACTTGACACAGCATCTAGAAAAATACAGCCCTTCTGCATGTGATGCTGAATAAACAATGATACGCAACGAAACAATCAAAGACGTTCATCTAAGGCACGTTTACATTGAAAAACAAATGGTAGACTGGATGGTTGCAAAAGTGTTCGGTGTGAACAGCCCCTTAGGTGGAGGTCTTTGGCCGTTGTGTCTTGCTCTCTTATCAGCGTTTCTCAGATAAATCAACGGATTTTAAAACGCTTTGTCAGGAAAGGGGTTCAATTGGGAAATGTGTGTCTCGAGATCCGTTCTATTTCATTCTGTTGTGCTACGTCTGTTTGAATGGTCCCTGCGCTCATAGGCTGAGCCGCTTCACCACAGAGTTCAGACGAATCGCACTGCTATCTGGGAATAGTGCTACAGTACATACAACTGTAATGAATAAAAAACACTGTGGAATCGCGGTAATTATGAAGCTTGAGTCTGAGATAGTACTGTGGCACCAGTGCAACAGCATGTTAATGAACTGCTTATTGAAGCGTTTTCCCCCATTCCTTTAACTTTTGACTTAACATTTGAGAATGTAAACGACTAAATCTTTTAATTTATTCATTAATTTTATGCACTTAAATTTAAAATGGAATGCTCTTTACTGACAGCCAGGAATGTTCTTTGTAATAAATAACATGGTGCTGTCACAGTTTATTTGTCTTTGCTGGCCCTTCTTGTTTGGATTAAGGAAACAACATCGATTTAAAAATCACCTCCATTTAAAATCCAAATTTATTTAGAATTCTGGTAATATTTAAGGTCAAAAAGAAAAATGGAATTTAGTTTCTCAACCTTGTTGACAGCCCTTAGGCAATTATAATGTGTTATGTGAATAGGTGGTCCTCCAATACTGTCCAAGGTGCATCAGGTCACAAACGTTGAAATAACAAATGCGATGTGGCTGCATCGATTGTTGTTCAGTATTCTGTATCTGCACATCCAGGCATAACAAACACCAAGTATTTATTTTCACTTTAAACCCACACACTAAGCAGAAATGACTTTCTAGAAACAGGCTATATATTGACATAGCTTGTGACATTGGTAAAGAAATCGTAACTGGTCTATCAACACACTGTGTATGACATGTCACCTTCTTTAGACAGATAGAGCTCCTTAAACTTGGCCCTCTTCTGGTTGAACTCCATCTCCAGCTGCTGTTTAAGCTTCAGGAAGTCGGCTCGGTCCTGCTCCTGCTCGAACTCACGCTGCTGTAGAACCCCTGACGGAAGATCACATCACATCAGCGTCACACAGTCATTCACCCACATCTACACCACATCATTGACTACAACTCCTGAAGAGCACTTCAGCTCTTTACTCATGCGGGCACAATGTGAGTAAATAATGAACGAACTGAGACTGGATATTCCAACAACAAAGAGAATGAGGCAACAAAGTTTTAAGAGAGAAAAGAGTGTTGAACTTCTTTGGATTTGACATGGAGATTTATTTTAAAGATCTTTGAGTCTCAAACACTTTCACAACTCAAACATCACCTCACAGCCGTCTTTTGATCTTTGGACTTTTCCACACATACTGCTTTGATTTTGAGTGACAACAGGGCTTTAAAAGTGATGGACTCAATTTCTTGTTTGAAACAGGGTATAAACTCCTAATGATGAAATCATTTAGCAATTAAATAGTTAAGTACAGAAAGTTGTTCAACTAATATGTAAGGAATAATGTACAGTCAGCCAGTTGTTATTGCAAAATAAACACCGACAGGGTGATCGGGTCCCTGACGCGTCAGGGTTTATTTTGCGATAACATCAGACTGACTGTACATTATCCTGCTTATTACACAGCTACTAACCAAATAAGTAAATAAATGGACATAAAGAATGATTTGCGTTTAAATTTAAATGTCCACTACCTTCAACTGTTGAGACCGCTATCATATTGGCTCTTTTACATGATGTCACGACCATCAAATAGGAGGTTTCATAGAATTCCGAGTTACAACTTGTAATTACGTGTCCTACGAAGATGTGAATGCGTTTTACAAGTCAGTATCTCGGAATTACGTTAATTGTGACATGACGATTCATCCCTGGGTGTGCGGTTGTTACTCAGAAATATCAGATCGGATGGCGCCATTGACCAATCAGAATCGAGTATTCCAGAGAGCCTGGTAAAAAAAGACTGATATTTCCGCCAGGCCGATTACTGTAATTAAAATAAATATTCAGCATGCTGCCTGATCTTTATTGCAGTAGCACAGTTGTGTGACTTCTACCAATGTTTGATTGAATCAGAGTCACAGAAGATGTGGACGTAGCTTTAGTCTGAATACTAGCCATTATGCAAGTTGACCAATTCATTTGAACCATTATCAATCAACCAATCATTCTAGAGGAAACACAGCATAGAAGCTAGTGCCATGTCTAGCAAAGCCATATCCAAAGGATCATTTATCTCTAGTCTTGGTTTTTCTGCTGATTAGGCCTCAATACGAGTATTCCTACAAATGCACACCAGTAAAATGCAGCAAAAGTCTTTGTCAGAGATGCAAAACTTGACTAAGCCCAAAGCAACCATGAACCTTCAGGGATTCAAGACGGCTGTGTTATCTGCACTAAGGCTTCACCAAAAATGTAGCTCAACGGGATGAAACCAGTGCCATAAAACATGCATAGCCTGCAACTATAGACATGAAAACATTATGTAATTCATTTTAATGTCATAGACAAAATAAAATAAATTGAAATCCCATTTGAATCACACGTTGAAATCATGCAAGACATTAAATTTATTAAAGTGCCAAAGTGTCTGTGGCCAGGAGCATACAGTACACTAAAAACAAAAAGGTGAGGTCATATGTTATAAATAAATGACATCACAGGGCTATTATACATCAATCTATCTAATCATGGACTGGGTATCTGATTTTGTTTGGGCAAGAATTGTCATGCTTTCAAATTTGATTTATTAAACCAAGTCTACTGCATTATCAGTGTGTTGTTATAAAAGGTACAACATAATAAAATAGGCCAAATGTATGGGGAAGACCACCCTTACAAAAAAGTACTGAGGCTGTACCAAGGTGCAGCGATGGTATTAGATGGTAATACTGTGGTACATGACCAAAAGTCATGCATATGTGGCATTTGTCTCAATACACAACCAATAACAATCAAAAGAAAAGCATTTTAAGGAAGCATATGCATGCAAAACATGCCCTCATCTGAGCAGTCATAACATGCAAGTACCTGAAGACATAATAATCTATGAATCACTTGAAATAAGATCTTGGTCACAGAACCCACAACACAAATATCCCCTGTTAGGGCTTTCGATAGTCTTAGAACACTTTATTACAAACGATGCAAAAGGATTCACAAATAAACAGGCACACAATAGTGATAAGAGTCACTCTTTCTGAGGCTAACTGTCAATCCAGCTGTCATATGCCGACCACACACTGGATGCATCATCATATTGACCATATAAACACCCATTTAGCAGTTCCTACAGATTAACATAACCGACGCTTTGTGCATTTGAAGAATTAGCAGAATCTTAATGACATAGCTTTTGCATTAAAGCCTAATATGAGCGCGTGTTTTATAAACAGACAGATAGATCGATAGATAGATAGAGGTGTCTCGGACAGCTGGGTGACTGTTTGCTGGCTAATCCGTGGACGCACAGGCCGCAGGCCGCAGCACAGTTACATTCACACAAGAACCCTCGCATGCTGCAGACAGACCCTTACCGTCATGTTGAGGCGGCCGGGAGGGTCCCGAGGCCTGCTCGGCCATGGTTTCCCGGGCAGAGTTTAGAAAAGAGGCTCTCTGTAGGTAACCGAGGAGCGCCCTGCAGAACTGCTTACTACAGGCTGAGCAACGTCATTGCAGGAATAATACGCACTGCGCATGCGCGGACCGAATGGGCGGAGCCGTATTCTTTAACTGATAGATTAATTATTACATGGATAAAAATGGGACTATAAACTGTTATCAGTCATTATAATGACAGAGAAACAATGAAAGGTGAAAGTAGGGATTCTCAGTGTAGAAATCAGTGGGCGTTTTCAAACCGGGATGGGTGTTTCTAAACTAACCAATGAAAGTAGGGAATCTCAGTGTGGACATCAGTGGGCGTTTTCAAACCGGGATGGGTGTTTCTAAACTAACCAATGAAAGTAGGGAATCTCAGTGTGGACATCAGTGGGCGTTTTCAAACCGGGATGGGCGTTTCTAATCTAACCAATGAAAGTACGGAATCTCAGTGTAGAAATCAGTGGGCGTTTCCAAACTGGGATGGGCGTTTCTAAACTAATCAATGAAAGTTGGGAATCTCAGTGTGGAAATCAGAGGGTGTTTTCAAACAGGGAATCTCAGTGTAGAAATCAGTGGGCGTTTCCAAACTGGGATGGGCGTTTCTAAACTAACCAATGAAAGTACGGAATCTCAGTGTAGAAATAAGTGGGCGTTTCCAAACTGGGATGGGCGTTTCTAAACTAACCAATGAAAGTACGGAATCTCAGTGTAGAAATAAGTGGGCGTTTCCAAACCGGGATGGGCATTTCTAATCTAACCAATGAAAGTAGGGAACCTCAGTGTGGAAATCAGTGGGCGTTTCCAAACTGGGATGGGTGTTTCTAAACTAATCAATGAAAGTTGAGAATCTCAGTGTGGAAATCAGTGGGTGTTTTCAAACCGGGATGGGCGTTTCTAAACTAATCAATGAAAGTTGGGAATCTCAGTGTGGAAATCAGTGGGCGTTTTCAAACCGGGAATCTCAGTGTAGAAATTAGTGGCCGTTTTCAAACCGAGAATCTCAGTGTAGAAATCAGTGGCCGTTTTCAAACCGGGATGGGCGTTTCTAAACTAACCAATGAAAGTATGGAAACTCAGTGTAGAAATCAGTGGGCGTTTCTAAACCGGGATGGGCGTTTCTAAACTAATCGATGAAAGTTGGGAATCTCAGTGTGGAAATCAGTGGGCGTTTTCAAACCGGGAATCTCAGTGTAGAAATCAGTGGCCGTTTTCAAACCGGGATGGGCGTTTCTAAACTAACCAATGAAAGTATGGAATCTCAGTGTAGAAATCAGTGGCCGTTTCTAAACCGGGATGGGCGTTTCTAAACTAATCGATGAAAGTAGGGAATCTCAGTGTGGAAATCAGTGGGCGTTTCCAAACCGGGATGGGCGTTTCTAAACTAACCAGTGAAAGTATGGAATCTCAGCGTAGAAATCAGTGGGCGTTTCTAAACCGGGATGGGCATTTCTAAACTAACCAATGAAAGTAGGCAATCTCAGTGTGGAAATCAGTGGGCGTTTCCAAACCGGGATGGGTGTTTCTAAACTAACCAATGAAAGTAGTGAATCTCAGTGTGGAAATCAGTGGGCATTTCCAAACTGGGATGAGCGTTTCTAAACTAACCAATGAAAGTAGGCAATCTCAGTGTGGAAATCAGTGGGCGTTTCCAAACCGGGATGGGTGTTTCTAAACTAACCAATGAAAGTAGGGAATCTCAGTGTGGAAATCAGTGGGTGTTTCCAAACCGGGATGGGCGTTTCTAAACTAACCAATGAAAGTAGTGAATCTCAATGGTTTGAAAATGCCCACTGATTGGGAAAAGTACATTTTTGTTCTGCAGAGATATAAGTCTCAATGGGAGCATTGCAGTTTTGTTTCCTTTAATGTCATCTTTCGAGCATCTGGCAATGGAATGCCTTAATGGTCGAAGATCGGAGATATCAAGTAGGAATATCCCACATCCGACTTGAATGGAACGCAGCATAAGGCCCACTGTTCCATTTTGAAACAGAAACATGTAAAGTTTATATAGTTTTGTGGATGTTGTCATTTTTCTATCACTAAACATACTGGAAATGGAGAAAGTAGAGCTGAGAAATTAATGCGTTAATTTCTGAGATTTCTGTTTAGCACGTTAAAAACAAGTAATGCGAGGGTCACGTGACGCCATGCAAGAAGCAGACGTGTGAGTGAGGAGCTCTGCGCACTTTGCTAAATTTTCAATTATTTTCATGTTATAATCTGGTAAATTTTGATACACCCAGTTACACAATTGCTCTTTGAGGCAAAACTTGGCAAAGAAGTCAAAATCCTTGGGCTTTGGAGACATTATAAGACACTTACGTGTTCAGGATGAAAGCCCCGACAGGCCTACAGACTTGATTTGGATGGCGAGGCATTAGAGGAGATCCAGCATCAGTTGTCCAACATGTCGGTGATGTTGACGAAGATTCTTGCTGACTTGGAGGATCTCTTGCTGACTTGTAATACGTCGATCGATTACGGCGATGGAAACAAAATTCTCTGAGCTAGTTACAAGAGTGACTGATGTTGAGAGACGAATCAATTTTTTGGAATCTTCAGAGAGGGAATTAACCGCTAATCCGCCCGCAACTAAAGTTGATTTGGAACATCTCCTTGAAAAGCTTGAAGATCTTGAGAATAGAAGCCGCAGGAATAACGTTTGAATTGTTGGAATTCCTGAGCATGAGGAGGGCAGAGATATGGTGAAATTCCTAGATGAGCTTTTCCCGAGTCTGTTCGACATAACAGGCCACAAGCTGGAAATCGAGCGAGCTCACAGAGTCCCAGCTCACAGATTTGCTGAGGGAGACAGGCCCCGATCGATTCTGGCCAGATTTCTGAGATCATCCGATAAAAATAAAGATCATCCGATCTTGTGTTGCGCCAGGCGAGGAGCAAAGGGAAGCTTTCTTGGAAGAACCATAATATTTTTTTGTTCCCGTACTTTGCGAGTTCGACAAGAGGAACGCGATCGGTTCAAGGAATGTGAGAAACTTTTACATCAGCGAAAGATCACTTTTGCTCTGATGTTTCTGGCCAAACTGAGAATAGAAACAAAGGACGGTCGCAAAGTATTTACATGTCCCAATCAGGCAAAACATTTTATTGAATCATTGAGTGAGTAAAACATTGGGTGTTTGTCATGTGAGTGGGTCGACTCGCTATACTTACTCTGGCTTTTGAGGCGTCATTTTGGTTTCTTTTTTCTTTTTGCGTTGGCTCCGCCGAGCGGCTCGAGTTTGTTTTGTGAATAACACTTTTCCTTAAAGAAACTTTTGCATTGACGAAAGATTACTTTTGCATTGAAGTTCCCGGACAGTTTGAGAGTGGAAACTACGAATGACCGCAAAATATCTACATGCTCACACAAAGGATGTCTTGTATAAAGTTGACGGATTGTGTAAGTCATGGTATATATGTTTATGCGGCCTCCGAGTGAAATGACTCGACCATCCGGGGAACCGGGATGCCGGTTTTGTTTCTTTTTGTACTGGTTCCACCTAGCGGCTGGAGCTTGTTCTATTGAATAACATTCCTTTGGAACAGCTGTGGATTAATCTGTTCGTTCTTCGTGCTTATTCCTCCTGCTGGCTGTAGTTTGTTTTGTTTAGGTTTTTTTTACGGGACATTGGAATGATTACGTCATTCGTTGAACTCATAACAGCCAGCTCACTGAACATATCTGAACGTTTTATATCAGCTGAAATTTGTTTTGTGGAAGATCACACCTTTGAGACAGTTCTGTGAATGAATCTACACATTCTTTGTGTTCATTCTTCCTATTGACTGGGTTTATTTTACAAAGTATTTTCTGTTATGTAATTTTTCCTCACAAATTTGTAAGGCAAAATTATGCAATCCGATGGCAAAGTTGTCGTGGGGGCTCATGGGCGTTCATGGACCTTTTGAGTTTAGAGGGATTGTCGCCGGTTGGCGCTCTTGTGCGCGGGGTTAATGCGCATGTTTTTCTTTTTTCTGTTTGTTTTGTTCGGGGGGAAGTTCAGGGTTTGATTGTTTCACTAATGGAGAATGTGGTCTGTATAATTTTGTTTTTGACACACAATTTATTTTTTCTACTATATCAAAATGCCAGATGTTAATATGAGTGCACTATCTCTCTCCACATGGAATGTAAATGGGTTGGGGCACCCCATAAAAAGAAGGAAGGTTATTACTTTTCTTAAACGTAAGAAATATGATATTGTGTTTCTTCAAGAAACACATCACTCCCCGCAGGAAGCTGAAAAATTTGGGAAGATATGGGGTGGACATGTTTTTTTTTAGTGCTGGCTCAAGTGCAAGGGAGCAAGGGAGTCATTATATTGATTAATAAACATCTACAATTCAAATGTCTCAAACAGATTAAAGATAAATTAGGGAGAGTTATTATTGTTTTAGCTGAAATTCAAGGGCAAAGTTTGATTTTGGCTAATATTTATGCACCTAATGCTGATGATCAGGGCTTTTTTATAGATCTTGAAGGGATGTTGCAAACCGCTGGCACCCCTCATGATATAATATTGGGAGGAGACTTTAATCTTTTGATGGATTCAGTCCTTGATCACAGTGAAGCAAAAGTGTGTAAGCCCCCTAGAGCAACATTGACACTTCACAGGATGTGTAAAAATCTTGGTCTTCTGGATATTTGGAGACTTTTGAACCCATCTGGTAGGGACTATACATATTTTTCATCAGTCCATAAGATTTATTCTAGAATAGATTATTTATTTTTTTATATCCAAATCCCTCATTTCATCTGTTGTTGATTGCTCAGTTGGAAATATCTTAGTCTCGGATCATGCCCTGGTGAGTTTAGAGGTGATGCCATATATAGAGAAAAATAAATCATATAGTTGACGCCTTAATGTGCCCATTTTGCAAAATCCTGATTTTCCAACAAATGTTAAAGACTGAAATCAGTGTTATATGGAGACCAACTGGTCCTCAGTATCCTCTGTGGGCGTGGCTTGGGAGGCACTTAAGGCGGTTCTTAGGGGTCAGATCATACAGTATGCCTCATTCATCAAAAAATCCAAAGCATGAGAACTCGTGGAGTTGGAAGGAAATATTAAAAGTGCAGAGACAGAGCTGAAGCGCCGTATGTCAGCTGATGGCCTCAGAGAATTGACCCGATTGAAATACAGATATAATACTATTTTGTTGCGGAAAATGGAGTTTTTGTTATTCAGGGCAAGACAGTCATACTTTGAGTCAGGTGACAAAGCAGGGAAGCTTTTGGCTAGATATATAAAGCAGAGAGAGTCTTTTTCTACCATTCCCTCAGTGAAATCTGCTGGTGGTGAAATTTGTGGAACCATTAGATCTTCCTAAACTGACGATTGAGTAAAAAAACTCACTTAAGTCCCTACCTACAGGCAAGGCCCCGGGGACAGATGGTTTTGCCGCAGAATTTGTGAGATCTTATGCTACAGAACTGGCTCCACTTTTGTCAGAAGTTTATACTGAATCATTAAAGAATGGAAAGCTTCCTCCAACCATGACACAAGCCCGGATCAGTCTGATTCTTAAAAAGGACAAAGATCCAAGCGAGTGTAAAAGTTACCATCCAATCTCCCTGGTCCAACTAGATGTAAAAATATTGTCAAACATTTTGGCTAACCGATTAAGTAAGGTTATGACATCTCTTATACATATAGATCAGGTGGGGTTTATTCGGGGCAGCAGCTCTTCTGATAACATCAGGCGTTTCATCAATATCATGTGTTCAGTAGCGAATGATCAATCTCCTGTCGCTGCCATCTCACTTGACGCTGAAAAGGCGTTTGATATGGTAGAATGGGATTATCTTTATAAGATTTTGGAAATGTATGGGTTCAGGGGTACATTTATTGTTTGGATTAAGTTACTTTATAAACACCCTGTTGCAGTGGTACAAACAAATGGATTAATTTCAGATTATCTTCCTCTGGATAGGGGCACCCGGCAGGGTTGCCCTCTTTTGCCCATTATTGTTCTGTCTTTCCCTGGAACCATTATCAGCTGTGATAAGAAAGGAGGATGATTTTCCAGGGGTGGTTGTGGGAGGTGTGGCGCATAAGCTTCTGCTTTACGCAGATGATATTTTATTATTTGTCTCTGACCCTACTAGATCTATGCCTTGCCTCCACAGAATTATTAATTCCTTTTCCAAGTTCTCAGGATACAAAGTCAACTGGTCTAAATCCGAAGCTTTGGCTCTGACAGTGTACTGTCCAGTAACGGCTTTCCAGCCGGGTGCCTTCCAGTGGCCCAAACAGGGCATTAAGTATTTGAGGATTTTATTCCCAGCAAATTTGTCTGATTTAATTAGTGTTAATTTTGATCCTTTAATAAAAAGATTTTCGAGCGATGTGGGCAGGTAGGCTTCATTACATTTATCGATGATTGGGAAGGTTAATGTTATTATAATGAATTGTATTCCAAAATTCAACTACCTGCTACAGTCTCTCCCTGTAGATGTCCCCCTCTCTTATTTCAAGCAATTTGATAGCATAGCAAAGTCCTTTATTTGGAATAGTAAGCGCCCCAGGTTAAATTTCAATAAGTTACATAGGCCGATTGACAATGGTGGGTTAGGCCTACCCAAGATTTTGTTTTATTATTATGCGTTCGGTCTTAGACATTTGGCTTATTGGTCACTTCCACCTGAGAGAGCCCCTCCCTGGTTTTGTATTGAAAAGGAAGTTCTTGCCCCTATCTTGCCATTGCAAAGCCTTTCGATCAAACTAGCTGGAGAGGTTAAGTCGCACCCTGTTATTTTGCATTTGCACTCGATATGGACAAAAGTGTCCAGAGTGTTTAATTTGGATATTTATTTAAATGCAGCCTCGAGCATATGGCTGAACCCTAAACTATGTATTAATAAGTCCCCTTTTTGTTGGTCAGATTGGATTGTGAGGGGGGGTTAATGCACTCGGTGACCTATATGAGGGTGGAGTATTGAGACCTTTTGAAAATTTGGTTCAACATTTTGGCATTCCCAGATCTCAGTTTTAGAAGTATTTACAGCTTCGCCACCTACTCTGCACTGTTTTTGGGAGTGGCACGCACCCCCCTAAAGCAGCGGATACTCTGGGAGTGGTGATTGCTGCTTTTGGGAAGAGTCATGAGGCATCAGTGTATTACACCCTGCTAATTCAGAGTCTGGGGGACAGAACTTTGAATTCTCTCAAAAGATTATGGGAGAAAGATCTAAACTTGACATTGGGGGAAGGGGTGTGGGCTAGGATCCTAAAAAACGTCAAGTCTGCATCTAGAAATGCAAGGGTGTGTCTGATGCAATTTAAGATTTTGCATCGATTTTATTGGACCCCCTCTAGATAGATGTGTTGGGATCCAGGAGTTTTGGTTGAGGGTTCAGAGCTTTGTGTGTGATGTTGTGGACACTCAATTTTCGTTTTGCCCCAGACTGTGTATTTTGGGTGATGGGGCGGTCCTGAATATAGTTGATAAATATATAAAAAGCTGGGTCCTAACCAATGTGATGATTGGCAGACAGGTAATTCTCAGGGGATGGAAGTCAACTGATGCGCCCTCATTTCATGAGTGGTCTACCGAGATGGGCAGGGTAGCAGCATTTGAGGAGATGGCATGTAGAAGGCTAGGCAACCTGGATATTTACATCAGGAAATGGGGCAGCTATTTAGCCTTTTTGGAAGGCTCTCGGGGAGGGGCAGTGGAGAGATACTAGTGTTTTTTTGGGTTTTTTTTATGTTTCTAAAAATTTTCTGCTGTTTTATTGTCTATATGTGTGTCTTTGTCAGTTGGCTTTTGACCACTGGGGTGCTCGTTTGTGTCGGATGGGGGTGGGGGGGGTTAATGTTTGGGGGGAAAAGTTGTGATTTCATGTGGTTTGATTCTGCATTTTCTGTCTATTTGATTTGCTGCATGGAATCAATAAAAAATTTTAATAACAAAAAACAAGTAACGCAATTAAAGGTGCTGTAAGCGATTTTAGCATTCTGAAGCTTTCACATGACAGAGCCGAGTTAGCCACGCCCCCTCATTCCAAAACCCCGCTCTCCAAAGATAATTTTGAGATGAAAACCAAGCAAAAGAGCAGCATTGTTTGTTCCTGTGCCTGTCAAAGTCAACAGTGGCACAATAGCGCCTTCAACTGACAAACAGTATGAATCATTGTCTCAATGATATGCTTCAAATGAGATCGAGGAAAATTATTGACAGGTGAAAAGCGCCAATGTCTGCGGTCCGTGGACACACTTTTGTTTGCTGCTTACATAGTCTACAGCTGTCACAGAGACTGGTGAGATATCTCAAGACACTTATTTCTTTATTATCTTTAAGGGAGTAGAAATATTTTTTGCAGTTTTCCATGAAAAAAATCACTTACAGCACTTTTAGTGCAGTATCCATTTTTTTCACTTCCTGATACTTCACTATATACATACATATAACATATATACAAATTCAGGAGGTACACGCTCGGCTGCACATCGTAATACAGAAATTGATTGTGTGGAGCAGTACACGCGTATTCATTACACACGACACATGTCACGGGTATAAAAAACACAGGAACGGATTTTCTGTAGAATGGAGACTTCACCCGCAAGTGGTGAACCATCCGTGGGAGATATACGGGCATTTGCTGCTGTATTTTGCCTGAAAACACTCTCACTTTCATCTGGTCTATTGTCAGAAGCGAAACCGCGAAAGAGAGATGCAGCGTGTGCGTGACAGAAACTGACGGTAGTCTACGTGTCCACTGGCGCATGGTGAGCTTAGAGGTCTACAACCCAGTTTCTCAATTAGGACTTCGCGTTCGGGTCGGGTTCGGGTTTGTAATGAATGAAAAATAAACAGGCTTACTGAAGTTGTTTCGCGCACGCGCTCTCACTCGCGCAAACGGACGAGTTAGGAGCCCTTCACACTGAACGTGTTTTTGTGCACATCTGTTCTGTTTACCCATTGTTTTCCTATATAAACACATGCTGGATTTGCACTGTGTCTCACTTTTTCTTCAGCATCTTGCGCAGGACCGGCACATTTTAAACACGTCAAGTTAAAAAGAACTTCAAATTTTCAAAAACACATGTTGAGACACCTGCGCTCTGTTTCATTCTTTGCACTGCATCTAGATTGTTTTTAGCGCAGGTGTCACAAAGATTCAACATTCTAAACAAGTTCAGGCTGCATAGAGGGGACTGTTGCATTGTTTCATATTATTCCAGATTGTTCTGCACCAAGTGAAGTTTCAGCGCATAAACGGTAAGGCAATTCTTTTTCCCCTTCTGCTCTAGTGTACTAAGGGGCTGCTGTGCCTTATTAAAACTGTGTGTTTACTGTTTCAGTACTCTTAAGAATGTTGCCTTTATGCTTACTTAAAATATAGCCTATTGCAACAGTACTTGCTAGGAGAAGAAATGAGATAGTAAGCGATTTCGGGTTCGGGTCGGGCTTAAAATCTGACGGTATCATTCGGGCCAGGTAGGGTCACACAGTCTCGGGTACGGGTCGGGTTCAGGTTTCATTTTAAGGTCCATGAAGACCACTAAGTGAGCTTAGCAAGGTGAGCATTTTCAATTCATTTAAATGGGAGCCGAGTGCCACACACGCAAGGTGCATTCATTGGAATAAGCTGAAAACACCCACTTTGCCTCGCTCACCACATGTCAGTGGACCCATCCCATTAGAAGGACCTGGCTGTTCAGCAAGCTGCAGACAGGTATACTTGTAGAGACTGAACGGCAGACAGAGAAAATAATAGTTATGAGATTTTAAAATTTAGCTAATTAACCTTCAGCATTCAATATGTTTTATATCTGTATTTATAGTGTCTAATAATGCATTGGCAATGCACATTTAAGTTTATAAGTTTGATATGAATTGAATCTGCCCATTTGATCCTATTATTAAAAAAGTCCACTGTAAAACACCAGAAGATTTTGCCCAAATTACAACATGCCCACTGATTTTATACATTTATTTGTATCAAAGATTTATACCTATAAAATGTAAACTCTGTCTACAAATGTTTTTTTTTAACATGTACATATTTAAATAATTACAATAAATGATGACTAACAAAGTTCTTGCAAGTTAAAGTATAAATATAAAGTACATATGTTTATGATTATATATTTTTTAATGTTTGTTGTAATGCATCATGCACTATTATTAATTCTGATTAATCGTGATTAATCACAGAAAAATGTGTGATTAATTCGTTAAAAAAAATCGATTCACAGCCCTAATATAAAGTATTAAAATACACAAATATTACAGGGCAAATACAGTGTAACCAAATATTCATTGTGGAGTGACCTAATGTTGTAAATGAAAACATTTAAGAATTGGCCTTTGAAAACCCCATATAAATGTATCACTATACTGGATTTTGTCTAAGCCAGTGGTTCTCAACCAGTGGGCTGGGGCCATGTGGGGACTATTAGCAAACTAACAAGGGGGCCTCAAGATGACTTAAAGGTGCACCCAGTAATTTTTTGAATATGTCCTCTTGAATTACACTGATCCCTATGGGCCTGGATGCAGCATCATTCAAACACAATAGGTTTCAGTTACCGATGCCATAGAAGTTTACCATTCACTGTAAGACACAATTAATTTAATCCATGAGTGAAAGTGTCCAATAACAGAGCAGTTACTGCGACTAAGCAAGTTGCATTTGGCAGGTTATGTAATCATAACATGGCAGCCCCTATGATGGGTCCCTCTCCATGCAGAATAAAACCAACCTAGTCTCATAAAATGAATGTAACTATAACTACATATTTGCAAACTGACTTTTACGTGCCAAATTCAACATTTCGCCACAGTTTCCTGGTGAAATGAACACTAGAGGCACTACAACAACTGTGCATTTTATTCACTTTCACAGAAATCACAACTACAAGGATTGATTGTGACTTTATAAACACATATTTTTCACCCTGTTACTAACACACTGCTATGTTATTACATTAAATCACTTTAAACGCATCATTTGAAAAACGATACATTTTAACCATTGAATTACAGACCCATGTACATTTACACACTTATTACAATGTGATCAGCTTCCGTGGTAGCTTGCTTGATAGTGTGTTGGACTTTGGACACTGAAGTATGCGGTTCAATACCAGTCAAGCACACAAGCTGACATGTGAGACAAATGTGTCATTGAAGTGGCATGAGATGATAAGTTTGCTTTAGAAAATGTGCTTTCCATTTCTCATTTTGTTTTTGGACACTATCATTTTGGTAAAGGTGTTGGTTAAGCGTAAGAATGTCTGTTTTGTGTCTACCTCTCATTTTATTTTAAATCACTCTTGGTTGGTCAAAATGTATTAACTTCATCATTGGTCACTGACAATGATGAAACAGCCTACAGAGAGGAGGTGCTCACTCTGACACGCTGGTGTCAGGAGCACAACCTCTCCCTCAACGTCAGTAAGACAAAGGAGCTTGTGGTGGACTTCAGGAGAAAAGACAGAGAACACAGTCCCATCACCATCAATGGAGCACCGGTGGAGAGAGTCAGCAGCTTCAAGTTCCTCGGTATCCACATCACTGAGGAACTCACATGGTCCATCCACACTGAAGCCGTTGTGAAGAAGGCTCATCAGCGCCTCTTCTTCCTGAGACGGATGAGGAAGTTTGGAATGAACCGCCACATCCTCACACGGTTCTACACCAGCACTGTAGAGAGCATCCTAACTGGCTGCATCTCCGCCTGGTACGGCAATAGCACCGCCCACAACCGCAAAGCCCTGCAAAGTGTGGTGCGAACTGCCAGACACATCATCAGAGGTGAGCTTCCCTCCCTCCAGGACATATACACCAGGCGGTGTGTGAAAAAAGCTCGGAGGATCATCAGAGGCTCCAGCCACCCGAGCCATGGGCTGCTCTCACTGCTACCATCAGGCAGGCGGTATCGCAGCATCAGGACCCGCACCAGCCGACTTCATGACAGATTCTTCCCCCAAGCAATCAGACTTTTGAACTCTTGATCTCTCACGATCAAATACATCAGCACTGCACTTTATTACTCTTACTCTTATATCTCACACCAGACTGTCTTAAATTATATTCTCTCTTAACAACACACTGGCAACTGACTATCAACCGACAGCCTGAATGTCAATACAGTACAATACAACCTACTGTATATTTTATATATACTTTATATACTATTTTTATTGTATAATGTGTATTCTATATTGTATGTATTGTATACTGTACAATATTCTATATTGTGTGTATTGTCTACTGTATATTGTATATTATTATTTGTGTTGTGTGTAATTATGTGTATATTAGATATGTAAATTGTGATGTGTAAATCTGTTTATTGTAAATTGGTATATGTCTCATCACTGTCATGACTGCTATGTTGATCGGAACTGCAGCCAAGAATTTCACACACTATTGCACTTGTGTATATGGCTGTGTGACAATAAAAGTGAAGTGAAGTGAAGGGTTAGGTTTAGGTAAAATCTTTAGGCTAGGGTGGTACGTCCATCTAATATTCAGCTTCTGATTCTTCTGTCATCTGATTACGACACAGTTTTACTCGCTTTTGGTCTTTATCTAATGTGAGTGCTCGTGTTTTTAAACATTTGTTTCAAAATTGCATTTCATTTCATTAATTTTCTTGAGAGTAAAACTTTTTTTATTGAGGAAAATATATGCACCTTTAAAATGGTGTAAAATAAGTTATATTGAAATACAATAACTTAATTTAATGGTTGAGGCTCGGAGTCAGAAAGGTTGAGAACCACTTACTATATCTAAACGATGTCCATGGATATTATTAAATATGTTACAGTAACTTCACCAGAAAAAGCTAAACTAATAAACACATTGTGATTATAAAAACGAGTAATGTTTGCATGATTCATTAAAGCATGACAACCAATGTGAGCTTTATCATCCCTACCAGAAAACATATCCAAGCATCATAGCAAGCTAACAATTTCACCAAACAGTTATAAACAGTTCAAATCCATTAGGATTTTTCGCCGCTGCTGACTGAACTGCCATAGCTTTCCCACAGCTGACACTCACGTGACACAGCCGGACCTTCTTTCTGAGCTTAAGGACATGACGTAAACATGCAAGGGCGAATGACATAAGCCTGCGATTTTGCGGCAAATCTGACCCGACAGCTCTGAATAAAAATAATTATATGTGGCTTTCCGTAGTGAATCTGGATAAGACAAGGACATGGTTTTGAACGTGGATTTTCTGTCTACATTTTTGTCAGAGGTGGGTTGTAACGCACTACATTTACTCTTTTAAGAGTAGATTTAATGGTGGGTACTTTTTACTCTTACTCAAGTGAAAAAATTTACTCTTCATTACAATGGGGGACGTTACTCTACATTATTGATTTTAATTCAGTAAGTGTTAATAAATGCGTGATTATTGAGAGATTTTTGAATGGGACTTTTATGACTGGAACTTTACAGCGGCGCTCTGTCACTCGACTCAAGTTCATCACTGCAGCAACAGCACGAGGCAAACACCTTTTTTTTATTTCACATAGTGAAAATTAAGAGATACATTTCTGAGATGCCTTCATTCAACACCAAAACAAGCGGGAATTTCAGCATACAGAATTACGGATTCAGCTAAGAGAACATGTTGCAGTAAGTTGTGGTGATAATGATAACGCGGGCTTGTTTGTTATGGTAATGGTCAGTTTCAGCGTGATTCTGTACCTATGGGCTCTTTTGAACTCCGTTTTTAATTATACATTTTCTGCTGCAATACATCAATGCATATAAATTCATGTTACAAACTGTCTACAACAGACGCAAGCGATGTCGTGTCGCAATGCCATGTGGACCCATCCACTGTAGACAGCGTCATTGATTACAATGGGAGCAATTTGTTTTTGTCGCATCGTGCCGCCCCGCTCACATCTGATGTAAGGCTTGTTTGAGATGAGCAAGCTCTGCGCAGAACAAATCATAAATTCTAATTCTAATCACAAATCATCGGTGATTAGAAATCTGTCTGACTTGCTGTGATGTGACGTATGCCAAAAAAGTCTTGTAAGAGTGATGCGCGTGCAGTTGTAAGAACCAGGCAGCCCAATTGGATTTTTCCAGCTGGGCAAACTGAAAGCATGATGGGAAACAACTTACATAAGACACAGCTCATTGGCCTAAACAACCGTGATGAGAAACAAATAACAAAAAAGCACTGAAAACGTGAAGTTTTAAAAGAACTAAAATGTATGTAAATATTGTGTCTGGCAATGTAACTTAAATTATTATGGTGACTATGTATAAATACCTCTTGTTCGTATGGCATTGAACGAATTAAAAAAACAATAACAACCATGATGTGATGTTTCATTCTCTAAAATGTTAGATTTTTTTTTATCTCTATGTAACAGTTTAAGGATGGGCAAGGATGAGGCGGGAACCGGTTGAACAGTATACAAAGTTTTAATGTCAAACTTAACTTAAAACAAACATAAACACAGACACACATGCAATGGGGACACGTGCGTCTCACTCTATCGAACTAGCACCTCCGGCTCATCTTTATCCCACTCCCGTGTGTCTTCACGGCCCGGCCCCGCCCTCCTCCTCGTCACACTCCTCCATCACCTGACTCAGGTCGGGAAAACCCCCAGCATGATGCACTCCCCTCCCTTCCTGGAGGGGGGGGCGTTGCCCTTCCGGCCCAAACTTGCTCGCCGGCTCCCGGACGCGGCCGGTCCTCAACTGCTCCTCCACCCTCTGGCGGACGCCAGCTTGCTCCTCCCCTGGCAGACAGCAGCGAGTCCTCCGGCCCCTGGTGGACGGAACCACTCTTCGGCAGAAGGCTGCGGCTCCTCTGGCTCTCGCCGGCCGGCAGCGACCCCTCTGTACCCAGCAGATTTGTGTGTCTGCGTTCACGTTCTTGGGCAAAGTATGTTTGGGCCTTTAAACATGCGTGCGATGTGTTTTTCTTCAGGTCAACAGAGAACAGGCTCTGAACTAAAATAAGCCTAAACATGCTTCTAAACACAGAGCAAAACAAATAAAATAAAATAAAAATCAGAAGACAGAAACAAAGAGTGAGAACCTTTTACATGTGCGTGTTCCAGAGACTGCACGCCTCTGAACAAACAGCGTGTCATACATGCGCATAGACGCTTTTCTGTCATCTGTTCTTAATAATATAATAAAGTGTTTCTTCAAGCACGTGTCTGTGTGTCTACAGGCAAATTATTTGTAATATTAATTTGATAATAATAATAATAGCCTAATAATAATAATATAATACATGGGAAAACGAGCAAAATATCATCTTGACATCATCAAAGGCATCAGCTATTGGTGATCACTGTGACCATCGTCGATTCCCGAGATCATCGTCTGTCGGCACAACCCTAATGTGCATTTCTCTCTATAAATGAACAAAATGTTCAGACAATCACCCTGCTGGTTTTTCCGACACATTCAGAATCATTACCGCTTTTGCCGGTGTCACTGCGGCTCGCTTCATGCGTGCGCTTGTAAACTTTATATTTTAAAGGCTCATTATTACAGTTTAGTATTTCTCTGTAATGTAGAAGTGTTAGCAATGTTACTTATAACATTCTTTCTCAGCCCTGGAACTCAAACCATTTTCTGATGCCCCTCCCAAAAAATATATAAGTAATTAAATTAATATCATAAATGTGCGACTAGTCAACTAATGACTTAAATTAACGACTACTAGTCGACTAGGAAAATCTTTGGTCAGGGGCAGCCCTATTAAAGATTGACAAAGGCACACGATTCATGCATGCCAGGTGTTAAAATTAATAATCAGATCTTTGCAGTGTAATTTGCAATGTAACTAGTTACTCGTTCCTTGAGTAATGACAAACAACTGGGTCCTTTTTAATTCGATACTTTCTTACTCAAGAAATTATTAACATTAGTACTTTTACTTCTACATGAGTAATTCATTTATGAGTACAGTTTTTGGCTACTCTACCCACCTCTGATTTTTATTAATTGGATTATTGGTTCCTGCATGCTAACCAGAGGCCGTATGCACTGACTGTACCGATCCAGAACAGTCCACTTTGATTTGAGAGCATAATAAATGCCTGGATTCAGTTCTCTGCACAATAGCAGAAGTGCTGCTCTGGTTTTACATCAGCCCTCTCTGTCTCTCTCACTCTCTGAAGTTGAACTTCCTACATCACTCTAAAAACTGCAGCAGATGCAGAATTGACTAGCACTTACTGAGTTACTCAGACCCTCAGCTTAAGTGGAAGGAAGTAGGGTGGGTGGGGAGAGAAGCTGGAAGTTATGAGGAACTTATCCTTGTTTATTTAAACATCCATGAAAGGACCCAGTTGTTTGTGACACTCTGATTGGGATCTATGCTGAGGATAAAGGTAATTACATTTTAAATATTTTCATCGTCACAGACATTTAAATAGCCATTATGGGTCTCAAGTCCAATTTGAATAAATACAGTATTTTATCATTTTTTATCAGACTGATCTGACATTACAAATTCAATATGGCAATATTTTATAGGTTATTTTAGTTTGTGTTTATCTTTTACTCTTTAATAGTTAAACAACGGATCGTAGAATGTCAGTGCATTCTGTCATATTGAGATATGCCTCCTAATACCCAAAGCTGGTATAATACTTGAGCAAAATTTGACTTGTAAACCATTGCATGTATACACAAACAAACAAAAATAATAATTAATTTGTGCTCAACCATTTAGGAACCATTGAAATTATGAATAATTGTCTATTTTCTAATTGTGCTCTTTGAAGATAATGTTAATAATTAAAATCTCAAATACGTAGCGTTCAGTTCAGTTCAGTAATTTCAGAATTAGTGCAGTAAAAAGCACTTGGTCACATATATAATAAGCAAGTGCCATGGGAAAAAAATTATGCAGGAAGTTAGTTAATCATCTGTAAAACTTCTGCCAGACCAGGATGAGTGCAGTTTGCATGATAGGGCAAAGTTGTGAGTTATATCTGAAATACTGCATATGGAAATTACTATCTTCATATCCAGGGAATTTTTTACTAATTGTTTACCCTTACTAGTTGTTGCATGTATAAAACGTATACAGGGTGATGTGTCATTTTAACATGGTTCTTAGAAGTATTAGGAAGCAAACGAAAACGGCTTTCTTAGTAATATTCTCTACCCAGGAAATACGGCTGACTGGAAAAAAAGCAACCTCAAGCAATGTGCCTGACCTGAAAAAGAGAATAAATGAAAAATGAAATTAAACAAAATGTCAGTTAAGATGATGACAGAAACACTGAGAAGAAAGCATTTTCTTTGTTTGATTTTGTAGATGGAGTCATTACATCCATACTTCTGGACCGCATTACTGCTGGCCATGATTCTGGTGTCTCTGGTGATTGTCATCATTTTCATTATCATCAATGTTTGCATCAGTAAAAGAGGTAAATTATATTGGTCAACGCTATTGAGACTCTGTTATGCATTTAGTAACACAACAACTATGGAAAACAGAGCATTTAAAGGTGCAGGCAGTAATATTTTCCTCATTAAAAAAAGTTTTACTCCTTAAGAAATGAATAGTAATTTTTAAACAGAAGTATAAAATCATGAGCACTCACACGAGATGAACACTCCAGTCATAGAAACCTTATAAAAGCTGTTTTATTCTACATGGGGGAGGGGTCCCCTCATGGGGGCAGCCATGTTATGATCACTTGACAAGTTGAATATTACTCACTTAATCTCAGTAACCGCCCTATTATTTGACACTCACTAATGGATTAAATAAACCATGGCTGACTGTTGATAGTGAATTTTTAACTACGAAATTGGGAACTGACAACTTTTGTGTTTGAATGATGCTGCCTCCACGCCGCAAGGTGTCAGTGTAAATCCAAGATAACGAACATAAATCATTACTGAGTGCACCTTAATGAGAGCTCCTTGAATGAGTGTTTAGCCTGTCCATTATACAAAGTGTTCAGAATTAAGAATTGGGTGATAATCCCTCTAAATGCTTAAAGGTGCACTCAGTAATTTTTGGAAGTATATCGAAATGTAAAGGGAGCCAGCTGTTATGTCATAGCTGTGCGGTATGTGTAAACCTCACTCCCCTGGCCTTAAGAGGCGCACTAGTGACTGACGCTAGAGGCTGTTGCCTTTAGCCTCCTCGTTAGCGTGCCTGCCACCCATGCCGGCTGACACCGATTCGAAACCCGCCTGGAAGGAGTCGAGCAGGACCAGTTACAGAAGTATGGCTTACACTGACACCTATACAAGTTTAGCTCAATCGACAGCATTTGTGGCATAATATTGATTACCATTCAAAAAAAAAAAAAAAAAGCAAAAATCGAGTTTACAATGATGCACTTACAATGGAAGTGAATGGGGCCAATCTGTAAATGTTAAAATACTCACTTTTTCAAAAATATAGCCACAAGACATAAACAATATGTGTGTTAAAGGTGCACTCAGTCATTTTTTGAAGTATGTCTAAGTGACTTACTTTGGCTAAGAGTGACACCTAGTGGCCTGGATGCTGCATTAGTCAAACACGGTAGTTTTCAGTTACTAATGTCATTGTAGAAATTCACTATGCAAAGTCAGCCAGGATTAATCCATGAATGAAAGTGTCCAATAACAAGGCAGTTACTGAGATCAAGAGAGTAGTGTTCAGCTGGTCATGTGACACTAACATGGCTGCCCCCATGAAGGGACCCTCTCCTTGCAGAATAAAAGAGCTTTTATAAGGTTACTGATATGACTGAACTCTTCGTCTCACATGAGTGGTCATGATTTCATACTTGTGTTTCAATATTACTATTCATTTCTTTAGAAGTAAAACATTTAAATGAGGGAAAAAAATTACTGAGAGCACCTTTAACTTGAATTGATATTTGACTACCAGTTTTTCACTGTTGGAAAATTTGTATATATAGGCTACCATGATCAGCATTATATCAAGGAGCTAGTTGTCACACTTTTTACTGAAGTTAATATTTCTCAGGGTAGTTTTATTTTTGAAAGTCAGTTTCTGTAAGCACATTTCTTACAGTCTTGGCTAAAAAAAATAAACTCCACTATAAACACTTAATGTTTATTTAACACACCTTTTGTTACAACATGCCCCAATAACTGTGATCATTCTATGCACTATTTTTTGTTTGTTTGTTTAATACATTTTTAACTAATTAACTATGATTTTTTTTAAAGTCCTTTTCTCTTGGTTTTGTCTTTTTCTAGCTGCTCGGTTCCAACCACAAACAAAGTCAAATCATTATAGTGTCCCCAAATTAAAAAATGAGTAAGTCTTTCAAGCTTAGATAAGAGCTGATCCTTACTATAAACTAAAAATGTGCTTACATTTTAAAAGTAAATGACTTTTTCCATGACAGGGACGAGCAAGTTTGTCACAGTGACTTTAAGAATGAGAAACCACCCTTACCTCCTAGAGACCAATTCACATCTACAAATTCTGGTCAGTTTTGGTTTTATATTCATACGAGTTCATTCTCTTCACTGAGCTGCTCTTTTTTTCCATTCATGAAAGTCACATGTCACAAGACAAAAATAAGCCTTCCTGTTACAAAAGTACATACTGTATCTTTGAGACAGATTGTCACCTCTTACTTTCCAACCATTTGCTCCCAGCAACCACCCTATGCACGTGGATTTCAACTGGTGGATCAGAACCCCAAAATGGGTGGCAAATCTGTTTTGACTGGAGAATGCCTAATGCAAATAATAAAACATCATATAATTAACTTTTTTCCTTTTGCCATCATAACAGTGTATAGTTATGATAGCAAGAAAAACCTTACCAGCTTTAGCAACAACATCTTTTGATGTTGACGTTGAAGACTCGGCATACAGTATTTTGACACAAATTTATCTGACACTTGGTAATACGGCTAACACTATCACATACTTAGCCCAGTGTTTTTTCTTCATCTGCTAGACTGGTAAATCACACTTCTGCTGTTCATGCTTTTAAATGTTTTTCCTATTCAGCATATTGTTTGGCCTATGCTGTTTGTGCTAATATTAATACATTTCAAAGTTTGATTTTAAGGAACTTTGTATGAACAATTTCAGAACTGTTGAGTTACCACTTGACGTTCAATGTAATATTGGGGTGCAAAACCAGTTGAGAACCACTGCTCTATGCAACAGCAATGTCACCAGTTTGTGATCACATCTGTATTTGCAGTGAATCAGAGTTATGAGGATTTGGAGTCTACGCCAGACTACGTAGTGGTTGAGGGCTCCACCTCTCCTGCACCCCAACAATCCTTCCCCCCACACTATGCCACAGTTCAGACTAAAAGTCAAGACCTAGAGAGCACACCTGATTATGACGATGTTGAAATCCCTAACTATGGTGACAGTGAGGATTATGATGATGTAGGCTAAAAGATACAAAATCAACAGTGGCTTTCCGTCAGCTTCAGCTGGACACTTGAGTGAACACAGAAATCTGATTGGAATGAACAATGCCATGGACTAACCTCTGACCGCTGACAGTATTTAGCACTTGAATTATATACAGTATATAACCCATTTGGTTTCCACTATCACAGCAAGTTGAGCTATAACTATATATTAATATACATAACCTTATACAGGCATGTTTACTGTCATTGAAGTAAATCATTCTTTCACTTCCCTCTGTTAGAACTGCAATATGCCTTTTGAAAACGTCATCTGAAAATATAATTTTCTGTTGAAATTAGTATCATAAGAACTGTTATTGGAAGATGATTGTGTAAGTTCAAAAGATGTTTGTCAGACACTGTAAGATCAAGAGCAGCATCTTATTCCTGGATCCTGATGTGTATATTAAGAAAAAATCATTTGCACTGATAATTTTCATGTACTACAGTGCTTTGCCTTATACTTGAGCAATGTACAGTACACTGATCAGCCACAACATTAAAACCCACCTGCCTAATATTGTGTAGGTCCCCCTCGTGCCACCAAAACAGCACCAACCCGCATCTCAGAATAGCATTCTGAGATGATATTCTTCTCACCACAACTGTACAGAGTGGTTATCTGAGTTACCGTAGACTTTGTCAGTTTGAACCAGTCTGGCCATTCTCTGTTGACCTCTCTCATCAACAAGGTGTTTTCATCCACAGAACTGCCACTCACTGGATGTTTTTTGCACCATTCGGAGTAAATTCTAGAGACTGTTGTGTGTGAAAATCCCAAGAGATCAGCAGTTACAGAAATACTCAAACCAGCCCGTCTGTACAATTGTGGTGAGGAGAATATAATCTCAAAATGCTATTCTGAGAAGCGGGCTGGCGTTGGTTGGAACCTACATAATATTAGGCAGGTGGTTTTAATGTTGTGGCTGATCGCTGTATGTTTGTTTGTGGACACAAAGTAAATAAAATACTTAAAAATTTTTTTTTTAAAAAAATCAGCACTAAAAACAGTTTTTAACATACATTTATTCTCCAAAAAAAAAAAAAAAAAAAAAAAAAAATCAAGAAAAAGTAAAATCACACCTGTCCTGGTGATAATCAATAGATATTTTTCCTTTCACGGCTGCTCCATTTGGAATCACTGTTGCGCAGGACAAAAATGGCAACAGCAACATATCAAAAGTCAGTTCCTTACTTTGTTAAATCCACAGTCAGAGAAGCAGTATGTGTCTTGCTACTATTTTGAGGCATATGATTTCCGTGCACACAAACTGCAAGTCTCCCTTCAGTTCAATGAGTGGAGCTCCTGTACTTTAGTACAGCACAAGAGAAACAAGTTTGTCCTTGCTCTCAGAGATGTCCATGAGGTAACAGGCACCAGAGTGTTGAGACTAGCCTCCGAGTCTCTGACCCTCACCCCAGGCAAAGCCTCCTGGGCGCTCCTCAGGGAGAGGGTTGTAGTTGGCATCTTCCTCTGGTGTGTCAAAGAGCATTTTTCTGGAAAGGGTAAAAAATAAAAAAAAAAGGGGGGTTTACTTAAGAAACAACAAAATAGATTACCTATAGGGCTGGGTAGTGACATAGATTTCCTGATTCGATTCAGATTTATATGGGTATAATTCAGTTAAAATGTCCATTTTACTTTTATATGAAAAAAATTCTCTCTCACCCAATGCAGTTAAACGGGACCATCTAACTAAGTATTTTATGTGAATAATAATTTTACACATTTTAATTTTGTCATTCATTTTTCATCATTTTGGTCACATTTGAGCTTTTTAAAAATGTACTAATCCATGTTATCCATCAATTAAAGGGATAGTTCACCTAAAAATGAAAATGCTTTCATCCTTTACTCACACTCATGCCATTCTAGATGTGTATGACTTTCTTCTACAGATCACAAAAAAAGATTTTAAGAAGAATATTTCAGCTCTGTAGGTCAACACAATGCAAGTGAATGGTGGTCGGAACTTTGAAGCTCCATAAAGCACAAAGGCAGCAGAAAAGTAATCCATATGACTCCAGTTGTTATATCCATGTCTACTGAAGCTATATGATAGGTGTGAGTGAGAAACAGATAAATATTTAAGTCCTTATTTACTATAAATTCTAATCTCTGCCCAGTAGGTGGCAATATGCACAAATAATGCAAATTGCCAAAAACAAAAGAAGAATGTGAAAGTGGAGATTTATAGTAAAAGACTCAAACATTGATCTGTTTCTCACCCACACCTCTCATATCGCTTCTGAAAATATGGATTTAACCACTAGACTCATATGGATTATTTTGATGCTGCCTTTATGTGCTTTTTGAAGCTTCAAGATTTTGGTCACCATTCACTTGCATTGTATGGACCTACAGAGATGAGATGTTCTTCAAAAAAAATCTTATTTTGTGTTCGGCTGAAGAAAGTCATACATCTTGGATTGCATGAGGGTGAGTAAATAATTAGGGAATTTTCAATTTTGGGTGAAGTATTCCATTAATATGATCCCTTAAGAAAATTTCATAAATATATACAGTATATACTGTGTGTATATACTGTGAGATATATATATATATATATATATATATATATATATATATATATATATATATATATATATATATATATATATATATATATATATATATAAACCTGCTAAAAAAAAAAAAGATCCTTAAAAGGTGCACTCAGTAATTCTAATCCAATACACTTTTGTCAAATTCTGCAAATATCTCCTTACAGTCTGCTAGCTGTCTGTTCTGTGGGTGGACTGGAAAAAAAAAAAATCTAGTATTTGTACACAGCCCTGGCTCTGTAAATGGGACAAAAACAAAGTGGAACAGACCGATCCACACAACACTATTCCAGCCAATCAGCAACAGGGGATGGTTCTTGCACGTGCACAGGATGGGGGGTGGGGGCAGAGCGAGAGGAGAATAGTGACGGCAAATCTGGCTGACGCGAACTTTCTAAACTCCAAGGAGGACAAACGTCTGAGAAACAGACAAAGAGAAAAAGGTCAGACGAATATAAACTAAAACAGGATTACGATAAGTCGAGGGCTAGAAGCCGCGTCAACATCGGCGAGGCTTTTCAGCGGAGAGACCTCCGAGAGGTAAAAGGCTTGAAGACGGATGCAGAAGTTGCTCTTTTTCTTCTCGATAGGTGGGTAACATACATTTTGTTGTTTCAAAGAACCCATATATGCTGTTGTTGTGATGTTAGATTTAATAGCAGGAGAGTTGTGAGTGTCTGGAGCTGGTGTGTGTAAAACCGTTTCGCGTGCATGAATTTGGGGGGAGAAGCTTCCAAAAGAGCACTGAAGGGAGGGGTGTGTTTGTTTTTGCAGCCGAGTTCAAATATCAACAGTGTTTCTCAGGAATCGCTGAGTGCACCTTTAACATTGCAAGCAACTATCACTCACAGAATGGAGGGAGTCCTCAGCCATCTGCCACCACCTGGTTGGTTGGGAAACACATCCTCCAGAAAGAAGTACACGTGTCCTACGACAATGCCTTGTATTGAAAAAAAGAGAAAACATGAACTTAGTCATATAAATTAGGAATAGATGCACTTGGGGGGTTTTAGTCTGTTAACTGTGGTTGTAAATCCATAAAGCTTTAAGTAAATAATGTAATTTATTTAGTGAAATGTTTCTGTAACAACATGCTTATCACTTCAAGTGTCTGGACAAATGAACACGCAAGCATGAATTTGACAAAGCATCATGAATCCACACAGTTAAATATCTACCTAAAAGATCAACAATGATGGAGTTTCCCAGCAGCAGAGAGAATCCCATGAGCACCCACGGCAGGAAGGGCGCCTGGAAATTCAAAAGGCCGAAAAAATTCATGCGCACGTTTGGGTTTCGTCTGCTCCAGATGTACACCAGCATAATGGTGAAAGCCTGACCTAAGAATACAAGATTGACAAACATGCCAAATATCTGTACATACATACATACATTAAGAAAAATTTCATGTAAACAGAAAGGCAATGTTTTTTGGTCTGGATGCCTTGAAAACATGAAACACAATCTCAATGGAATTTTGGCTATTTTTCTAGAGGAAATTTCCCCTGATTTTACAAAAGGTAGAATGAGGCCAAACAGACCATCTTCTCATTGACCTACTTTTATATTGGTCTACGTGAGGTTGCATTGAGGGATGACTCATTTTGCTGTCATATTTTCAACTGACCTGCAGAATACATCCCATGGTATTTTCCCACGGTACTCACCTTACCGCAAGACTTAATCACTGTATTACATTATGTGATGTTCTCAAAAGAAATGTTGAAATCAGCTTCCAGAAGCCTTATCTAACACATCCCAAGTCATGATGTATTCCCTTTACCCATGGTAACTGCCCCACATACTCCACAGTCACATATTTGCCCACCAATCACTCATCTTTTAAGTGCAGGTTTCAGTAGCAGCGGTAGGGAAAATACCTGTATTTGCACATGCCTGAACTTACGTTTCCAACGTTTTAAAAAAAATATTATTATTTTTTTTTTACAAATGATCTAAACCAGAGTTTCTCAAACTTCTGTTTGGATTTTTCAAATACTTCTTGCTTCAGTCAAATGTTGTGATTTACAGGGCATGAAATTCAGCATAGGATTGCGGGTAATGCACACAATTTTAATAATTCACGCATCTTCCAATTTTATTATGTGGGAAATTCCCGCACACTTTTATTCACTTTAACATGTAGCTCAGAACTGGTTAACCGATCCATACAGATGAACAAATCAAATAAATAATCTTGTCTTTGTTTCAAACTGTAATTCCAGAATCTGCACAAATAAATCAGCTCTTCCGAGTCCTCTCTCTCATGCAGCTTTCAGCAGCTATTTGAACGCTTGTTGAGTTCAGCGCACATTTACTGAACTTAAGATGTTACAGATCTATAAACCTGTTAATTTCACATGCAAATGCTGGTTTACTGCGGCTCTGCTCCTGTTTATAATCAACAGTGCTGACAACAATGCTCTAACGTCACACGTTCGCAATCTAGTTTTGCCGCCTTTCATATCGTGCCGTTCCCTCAAGATAATACAGCACCAAGAAATGCACAAATGCTTTACATAATGCTACCAGAACTACTCAGCAGCAGAATTAAGAAAAACGCTTACACACCTGTTCTCATTTCTGTAGAGCTCCATCATATTTTCTGTGTCTTGTAAATCAGTAAATTCTCTCATCAATTACTCATCCTCAAGCCATCCCAGATGTGTATGACTTTCTTCTGCAGAACACAAATTAAGATTTTTAGAAGAATATCTCCGCTCTGTAGGTCCATACAATGCGAGTGAATGGTGACCAGACCTTTGAAGGCCCAAAAGGCAGTATAAAATTAATCCATAAGACTCCAGTTGTTAAACCCATGTCTTCTGAAGAGGTATGATAGGTGTGGGTGAGAAACAGATCAATATTTAAATCCTTTTTTAACTGTAAATCTACACTGGCAGCCAAAAGTTTGGAATAATGTACAGATTTTGCAGTTTCGGAAGGAAATTGGTACTTTAATTCACCAAAGTGGAATTCAACTGATCACAAAGTATAGTCAGGACATTACTGATGTAAAAAACAGCACCATCACTATTAGAAAAAATTCCTTTTTGATAAATCTAGCAGCCATCACTCCAACACCTTATCCTTGAGTATTCATGCTAAATTGCTAATTTGTTACTAGAAAATCACTTGTCATTATATCAAACACAGTTGAAAGCTATTTGGTTCATTAAATGAAGCTTAACATTGTCTTTGCGTTTGTTTTTGAGCTGCCACAGTATGCAATAGACTGGCATGTCTTAAGGTCAATATCAGGACAAAAATGGCAAAAAAGAAACAGCTTTCTCTAGAAACTCATCAGTCATTCATTGTTTTGAGGAATGAAGGCTATACAATGCTTGAAATTGCCAAAAAACAGAAGATTTCATACAAAGGTATACACTACAGTCTTCAAAGACAAAGGACAACTGACTCTAACAAGGACAGAAAGAGATGTGGAAGCCCAGATGAACAACTAAACAAGAGGATAAGTACATCAGAGTCTCTAGTCTGAGAAATAGACGCCTCACATGTCCTCAGCTGACAGCTTCATTGAATTCTACCCGCTCAACACCAGTTTCATGTACAACAGTAAAGAGAAGACTCAGGGGTGCAGGCCTTATGGGAAGAATTGCAAAGAAAAAGCCACTTTTGAAACAGAAAAACAAAAAGAAAAGGTTAGAGTGGGCAAAGAAACACAGACATTGGACAACAGATAATTGGAAAAGAGTGTTATGGATCTTAACCCCATTGAGCTTTTGTGGGATCAGCTAGACTGTAAGGTGAGTGAGAAGTGCCCGACAAAACAGCCACATCTATGGCAAGTGCTACAGGAGGTGTGGGGTGAAATGTCACCTGAGTATCTGGACAAACTGACAGCTAGAATAACAAGGATCTGCAAAGCTAAAGCTGCACGTGGAGGATTTTTTGATGAGAACTCTTTGAAGAAGTTTAAGAAGTTCTGAACATTTTTTCAAATTGTATTAGTAATTTTTCAGGTTATTAATGTGTTGACTATACATTGTGATCAACTGAATGACACTTTGGTGAATAAAAGCACCAATTTCTTTCCATAAGAGCAAAATCTGTACATTATGCCAAACTTTTGTCTGCCAGTGTACACTTTCACTTCCACATGCTGGTGTTGAAATGACTAACTTTCACATTCAGCCACGTACTGGTTAGGATTTGTCAAAAGTTGAAGATTGCTATTTAAAAAAGGACTTAATTATTGATCTGTTTCTCACCGACACCTATCATATCACTTCTGAAAACATGGGTTTAACAGCTGGAGTCGTATTACTTTTATGCTGTCTTTGTGTTATTTTTGGGACTTCTGAGTTCTGGTCACCATTCACTTGCATTGAATGGCCCAACAGAGCGAAAATATTCTTCTAAAAATATTTGCTTGTGTTCACCTGAAGAAAAAAGTCAAACACATCTGGGATGGAATAAAGGTGAGTAAATGAGGATTTTCATTTTTGGGTGAACTATCCTAATAATATACATAAACAATAATAAAATATAATGTAAATACTACAATATTAATAATATACATAACATGAAAATACATTATCTAGCAATCTTTAATATACTGTACATATTATATAAGCAACGTTCTCTCTCAGGACTTCATCTGTTAACATTTTCAAAGCATTATGTCAACATTAAACGGCAATTTTTAATGTAACTGGTGTTAGGGAGAATGTTTGTTTCAGTCACCATTCACTTTCATAGTATAGAAAAAAAAATGCAGTAAAAGTGAATGGTGACTGAGACTAACATTCTGCCCAACATCTCCTTTTAAGTTCAACAGTAGAGAGGAATTCCTACAGGCTTGAAGGTGAGGGTGAATAATGTCAGAAATTTCAATTATGAATGAACTGCTCTTTAACTGCCTATTTGTTAAAGGTATAATAACAACATAAATGCAAGTCAGCATATGATTGCATCACGTCTTGCTTTGTCACTCTCCCTGTTAATTAAGCAACAATTTATTCAAGAGAAGAGGTATAATGTAAACAGTATACTTAAAGTTCTAGGTGAGATTGTTGCAAAATTTCTGATGTTTTAGCATTACAAATTTTATTCAGGCCCTGATTTATCCTGGTACTGGATGGATGGGTTCAAACCTTAGAACAATTTGCTCAAGAATTTTTTTAAAAGAAAAAAAATGAACAGGGAAAATACTTCAGGGACCAAGAAAAGTGGGTGGTCACTGCTGAACTCTGTGTTGTTTCTATGCTTTTTCAGTGAGATATTTGTAGTTTTCACAGACCCCAGTTTGAAAATGACTCTGTATAGCATTTTGCATTGCTCATGTCTACAACTAGGACACTTCTCTTCTAAAAACAAATGTGAAGGATACAGTCATGAGAACGCCACCGAAGAGGAACATAAAGACAAAATCAGCAGTTCTGCCTCTGAAGGAGCCCTCCTCCAGCATCCGACAGTACCGGTACCTGTGAGACTCAGGTTAAGGACTGAATAAACCTTAAAGGGATAGTTCCCCCAAAAATGAATATGCTGTCATCACGTTGTTCCAGACCCAAAGGACTTTCATGCTTCCGTGGAACACAAAAGGAGATGCTATGTAGATGTGAGCCTCAGTCACCATTCAATTGCACTGAATCGTAAAAAAAGAGATGAAAGTGAGTGGTGACTGAGGCTCACATCTACATAACATCTCCTTTTGTGTTCCACAGAAGAATGAAAGTCATACAGGCTTGGAACAACATAAGGGTGAGTAAATAATGACATTTTTTGGAAAACCTCTCCCTTTAACATTCAAGAACTTGAGACACTGTCCCATGAACTGCTACCTTTAGAACCAAATGACTTGCTGTGACTAAATTGCTATTATAGTAAGGATACAAAAATATCATGTTGAATAAGAAGTTGAAACCCACTGGACCAAAAAACAAAAAGTTGGTTATTAGCCGCCATACCTGTGGACGCCAAAAACAGAAAACACTTGTAATCACTTGTTGCAATATTGAAAATAAAGACATTATTCTCTCCAAATTAAATAATGGTTATGCCTTTAACTATCCCAAACTTACCGTCCACTTACCTGATAATTTTTTAGTATTAAATCAGGGTTGAAGTACAGTTGGAAAGGTGTGATGAGTTCTAATTGCTGTGAAGACAAAGTAAACCCCACAATCAGGTAAGAATGGCATGATGCACATGTTGTAGGTATGTAAACAGGCACTATATAATGTTAAATTGACACTGTCAATGAGTCTATGAACTTAAACACGAAGTTACTAAGACACTGAGGTTTCTATCTAGACAAGTCAGCTAAACAGATAAGACGTCGTGAACACGAAGGAAGAAAGGATGCATTTCTCTAAACAGAACATCTATTTACATATGTACAGGCAGGTTTATATGTCTGTAAGATCCAGCCCTGCTTTAACGGTACATATTCGTCAATACTCACCACGGCGGCTGTCGTGAGTACACAGGCGGTGGTATAAGCTCTAGTGACCACTGGAATCTGTAAATATTCCTGTCGGACAGTCTGGTAAGCCATTTTTTGTTTGAGCGACAACGGTGCTTCCGTCACCTTCCTGACACATCATCACCTCAGCACGCGAATGAAGGCGGTGATTTCAGGTTTTGATGTTTCCCATTGGTCAACGCTTGAGATGTCATTGCAATGATTGGTCTTTTTAAGTGTCAATCATTACTTTGTCCCGGTCATTGAACGTATGGCATCTTTCTATTGGTTAGTGAATTTTGCCTTTCGGCGAATGACAATCGTGAAGTTTATCAGAATTAGAATCAGGATCAGCTTTTTTGCCAAGTATGCTTACACACATACAAGGAATTTGTAATGGTGACAGAAGCTTCCAGTGCAAATGGATACATATATACAAACATATGCATTTAAACATATATACATATAGTGACATGAAGATAAAAAAAATAAGATATAACAGATGAAAAAAGAGAAATATACAATAGAGCAATAGACAGTTATTGAAGTGCAGAGGACAGACTCAATGACTGCTGAGTAGAACTGTATCAGCAGCGCATGTGGCAGGTTGATCTTCCTCAACTGGCGAAGGAAGTACAGGTGCATCTCAATAAATTAGAATGTCGTGGAAAAGTTCATTTATTTCAGTAATTCAACTCAAACTGTGAAACTCGTTTATTAAATAAATTAAATGCACACAGACTGAAGTAGTTTAAGTCTTTGGTTCTTTTAATTGTGATGATTTTGGCTCACATTTAACAAAAACCCACCAATTTACTATCTCAAAAAAATTAGAATACATCATAAGACCAATAAAAAAAACATTTTTAGTGAATTGTTGGCCTTCTGGAAAGTATGTTCATTTACTGTATATGTACTCAATACTTGGTAGGGGCTCCTTTTGCTTTAATTACTGCCTCAATTCGGCGTGGCATGGAGGTGATCAGTTTGTGGCACTGCTGAGGTGGTATGGAAGCCCAGGTTTCTTTGACAGTGGCCTTCAGCTCATCTGCATTTTTTGGTCTCTTGTTTCTCATTTTCCTCTTGACAATACCCCATAGATTCTCTATGGGGTTCAGGTCTGGGGAGTTTGCTGGCCAGTCAAGCACACCAACACCATGGTCATTTAACCAACTTTTGGTGCTTTTGGCAGTGTGGGCAGGTGCCAAATCCTGCTGGAAAATGAAATCAGCATCTTTAAAAAGCTGGTCAGCAGAAGGAAGCATGAAGTGCTCCAAAATGTCTTGGTAAACGGGTGCAGTGACTTTGGTTTTCAAAAAACACAATGGACCAACACCAGCAGATGACATTGCACCCCAAATCATCACAGACTGTGGAAACTTAACACTGGACTTCAAGCAACTTGGGCTATGAGCTTCTCCACCCTTCCTCCAGACTCTAGGACCTTGGTTTCCAAATGAAATACAAAATTTGCTCTCATCTGAAAAGAGGACTTTGGACCACTGGGCAACAGTCCAGTTCTTCTTCTCCTTAGCCCAGGTAAGATGCCTCTGACGTTGTCTGTGGTTCAGGAGTGGCTTAACAAGAGGAATACGACAACTGTAGCCAAATTCCTTGACACGTCTGTGTGTGGTGGCTCTTGATGCCTTGACCCCAGCCTCAGTCCATTCCTTGTGAAGTTCACCCAAATTCTTGAATCGATTTTGCTTGACAATCATAAGGCTGCGGTTCTCTCTGTTGGTTGTGCATCTTTTTCTTCCACACTTTTTCCTTCCACTCAACTTTCTGTTAACATGCTTGGATACAGCACTCTGTGAACAGCCAGCTTCTTTGGCAATGAATGTTTGTGGCTTACCCTCCTTGTGAAGGGTGTCAATGATTGTCTTCTGGACAATTGTCAGATCAGCAGTCTTCCCCATGATTGTGTAGCCTAGTGAACCAAACTGAAAGACCATTTTGAAGGCTCAGGAAACCTTTGCAGGTGTTTTGAGTTGATTAGCTGATTGGCATGTCACCATATTCTAATTTTTTGAGATAGTGAATTGGTGGGTTTTTGTTAAATGTGAGCCAAAATCATCACAATTAAAAGAACCAAAGACTTAAACTACTTCAGTCTGTGTGCATTGAATTTATTTAATACACGAGTTTCACAATTTGAGTTGAATTACTGAAATAAATGAACTTTTCCACAACATTCTAATTTATTGAGATGCACCTGTACAACCTCTGCTGGGTCTTTTTCAAAATTGAGTCTATGTGGGTGTTACACTCTGGTCCTGTGAGATGGTAGTGCCCAGGAACCTGAACGACTCCACTGTCATCTCCACTGTTTTAAGCATGTTTAGCTCTAGGTTGTTTTGACTGCACCAGCCAGCCAGCTGTTCATCTTCAACTTTATTTTGACAGTTTCATCACTGGGTGACCAATAAAGCCAGGTTAAAGGGATAGTTCACCCAAAAAATGAAAATCCTCTCATCATTTATTCACCCTCATGCCATCCCAGTTGTGTATTACTTTCTTTCTTCTGCAGAACACAAATTAAGATTTTTAGAAGAATATCTCAGCTCTGTAGGTCCACACAATGCAAGTGAATGGTGACCAGAACTTTAAAGGTCCAAAAATGACATAAAGACAACATAAAAGTAAACCATACAACTCCAGTGATTAAATCCATACTTTCTGAAGCAATATGATAGGTGTCGGTGAGAAACAGATCAATATTTAAGTCCTTTTTCACTATCAATCTCTACCTTTGACCAGTCCCAATCAGTAGGTGGCTGAATGTGAAAGTAAAAGTCACTTCAACACCAGAATGTGGAAGTGAAAGTCACTTCAACACCAGAATGTGGAAGTGAAAGTGTAGATTTACAGTTAAAAAAGCACTTAAATATTAATCTGTTTCTCACACACACCTATACCATCACTTCAGAAGACATGGATTTAACAACTGGAGTCTTATGGATTACTTTTATGCTGTCTTTATGTGCTTTTTGAAGCTTCAAAGTTTTGGTTACCATTCACTTGCATTGTATGGACCAACAGAGATGAAATATTTTTCAAAAGATCTTTGTGTTCTGCAGAAGAAAGAAATACACATCAGGGATGGCATGAGGGTGAATAAATGATGAGATTTTTGGGTGAACTAACCCTTTAAGAGGTATATGTAATTGCTACTTATGTTTACATTTGTTTATTTCTTATATATTTTCGATGTTTTGCCCTAATTTAATTATTTTTTTCCCCACATTGCAGTACCTGTCACTGATGTTTCAACATCTGTTCACCTTTGCACGTATAGTTCTGCTCTACTTTTTATTTACATTGACTTTGTTGCACTAAGTAAACATTTTCACAAAGTTAAGGTATTTTGAGCCTGTGAATCTTTAATAGTGTAATAGGCCCCTAATCGCTAGAGGGAGATAATGCACTTTTAGATGCGCCTGTACTGACACATGAAGCAGATTGAACTGCGCGCGGACTTCGATTATTCAAACCTGTTTAATGACACGAACAACAACATCATCAATTAAATCAGTAGCGGAATAAAGGGAAATGAGAAACGAAATAGTCAAACCTATGCCAAACTTATGTCACTTTATTGGTTTCTTTTATGATACTTACAGTCTTGTAAGTTTTGCATGTAGTTAAAAGTCATTTTGTTTTTAATATTTGGGTGAAAAATGCGCTAATTTCGCCCTTTGAAACTGCCTACTGAATAATGGATTCGGTTCACATTTAACTTTGGCGTTGTATGTTGAACTTGAGCCAATATATTCAGTTTTTACCTCAAATTAGCTATTTGTTGGCATAGTTTATGGTTGAATAATATCATCATAAAAAAATGTCCAGGGCATATTACAAAAAGGAAAGAAAATATATTTCCATAAAGAAAATGAAGCCAAAGACCATTACGATTTTCTTTGTGACATGATTTCGATGCCAAAAAAATAAAAAATTAATTACTCTAATGTGGAAAAATAATATCATTCTCATTATGAAAGTATAATAATTATTAACTACCTTTTATTTATATAATGAGCACAAATTGTTAATATCAAACCCTACCATGATGTACAGTTGTGCTCAAAAGTTTGCATACCCTTGGAGAATTGGTAATATATGTACCATTTTTAAAGAAAACATGAGTGAGCAGGCAAAACACATTTCTTTTATTTCTTATGGGATTCATATTCAGCTGTAGGTTATAACAGAATGGCACAATCATAAAACAAAACATGGCAACAAAGAAAAAAATTAAATGACCCCTGTTCAAAAGTCTGCATACCCTTAGTTCTTAATACTGTGTATTGCCCCCTTTAGCATCAGTGACAGCGTGCAGTCTTTTGTAATAGTTGTCTATGAGGCCCCAAATTCTTGCAGGTGGTATAGCTGCCCATTCGTCTTGGCAAAATGCCTCCAGGTCATGCAAAGTCTTTGGTCGTCTTGCATGAACCGCACGTTTGAGATCTCCCCAGAGTGGCTCGATGATATTAAAGTCAGGAGACTGTGATGGCCACTCCAGAACCTTCACCTTTTTCTGCTGTTTCCACTTCTTAATAAGTGATTGAACAGTACTGACTGGCATTTTCAAGGCTTTGGATATCTTTTTATTATCCTTTTCCATCTTTATAAAGTTCCATTAACTTGTTACGCAGGTCTTTTGACAGTTCTTTTCTGCTCCCCATGGTGCAGTATCTAGCCTGCTCAGTGCATCCACGTGAGAGCTAACAAACTCATTGACTATTTATACACAGACACTAATTGCAATTTAAAAAGTCACAGGTGTGGGAAATTAACCTTTAATTGCCATTTAAACCTGTGTGCGTCACCTTGTGTGTCTGTAACAAGGCCAAACATTCAAGGGTATGTAAACTTTTGATCAGGGCCATTTGGGTGATTTCTGTTATCATTACGATTTAAAAAGGAGCCAAACAACTGTGTTGATAAATGTGATGATAAATGGCTTCACTATCCTTAAAAAAAAAAAAAGACAGCATGATCAGTCATATTTTCAAAATCAATGCCAAAATTTCACAATTTCTGCCAGGGTATGCAAACATTTGAGCACAACTGTGTAGGGCTGCAAAATTAATCGAGAAAATAATCAAGATTACAATTACAGTTGTCGCAATTATATAGCCTAATCGTGAAAAGTGTCAGTTATTGCATTCCATTTAGGTGTACTCTTTTTGCACCAACTTTTTATTTATTTACAATAATTTTTTGGGGCCGTTGTGTGCATGAATGCAAAGGCAAATCAGCGGCATAGAAATGTATCTAAAGACATATCAGTAATGCTCACCATCTAAATTATACTCTACAATTTATTCAAAATGTGAATAACACTTTGTTTTTCATGCAATTAAAATAATAATGCAGTTCAGGAGCACAGTTCTCAGCTTGTTTTGATGCACAGCCCACATAAAGTATATGGCATGCAACTTCCCCAAACACAATAATTGCTCCAAAAGTTAAAAAAAAAAAAATTATTCCCTTTTCTCCCAATTTGGAATGCCCAGTTCCCACTACTTAGTAGGTCCTCATGGTGGCACGGTTACTCACCTCAATCCAGGTGGCAGAGGACAAGTCTCAGTTGCCTCCGCTTCTGAGACCGTCAATCTGCGCATCTTATCACGTGGCTCATTGTGCATGACACCGCGGAGACTCGCAGCATGTGGAGGCTCACGCTACTCTCCGTGATACACGTACAATTTACCACGCACCCCATTAAGAGCGAGAACCCCTAATCGCGAGCACAAGGAGGTTACCCCATGTGAATCTACCCTCCCTAGCAACCGGGCCAATTTAGTTGCTTAGGAGACCTGGCTGGAGTCACTAAGCACACCCTGGATTTGAAATCGCAACTCCAGGGGTGGTAGTCAGCATCAATACTCGCTGAGCTACCCAGGCCCCAAAATAAGTATTTTAATGTGAATTCTATTAATTGAAATGAATAATCGCAATTACAATATCCAAGGAAATAATCAGCAGTTATGGTTTTTGTCATAATCGTGCTTGTATATTTGACAATTGTACTTTACCATTTAAAGAATATTTCATTATTATTTTTCCCCTTCATTACAGTTGGCTTCTAACAATTGCAGAAGGGATATGTTCAAAAAATAAGTGCATTGAAAATAATTTCACAAAGCAAAAAAATATAAAAATTGTTACTGGTCCTAAAATAGACTTAGTTTTCTTTGTGCATTTATTTTTCTTTTGATTTTGGAGTAAAATATGACCTATTTATTTCTCAACAGTTTTCATGAGATGCGCTCTTATATCAGTTTTAAACAAACAGTTTCAAAAGGGTGAAACTAACCAAACTTTTTTCACTTGTTGACTTATAGTGTTTCCAATAACTAGTTGTGTCTTTTATCTCACTGTAGCTTCAATGGGATCTGAATCCCTCCAGCTGTATGAAGCACAGTTTTTCGGTTTCACCCCTGAGACCTGTACTTCACGAGTCCATGATGTCTTTCGAGAGTCCCTCAATCACATACTGGTGGCTGTTGAGTCTGTATTTGTAAAGAGGCTGTGTCCTGGGCAGGAGCCGTCTGTAGAGCTCCACCTGATATCCAGAGAGAGCACCCAAAAGCTGCGGCAGTTCCTCCAGGAGCGCTTTGAAGTCGTGTTTCAGCGCATGAAGGGGATGCTGATGGACCGTGTCCTCTCCATCCCTCATAACGTCTTACTGCCCAACGACCAGCTGCACCAGAAATATCCTGAAGGCAAAGAAGACCTCATGAAGATGCAGCACTCCGTTGCAAAACTGTGTAAGGCATATCAAGCTGAAGTGTGCGCCAAGCAAACACTTCTCGCTGAACTTAAGAAGCAGAAAGAGACGCAGAAACAGCTGGATGAGGTGCTGAGATGGATCGAGGAGCTGCGGCTCTCATGGAGACGAGAGGGGATGGGAAGTGTCCAAGACGGGGTCCGACACATGATGGAGACTGTGGGTCAACTTCAAGATGTTGTTGGAACGATTACCCAACAAAATAAAGGACTGGATGAACTGTGATGGTTTATACATAATATTCAAGACAACAAATAAGAATCATAAGAGATTTGTAGGCCAACCTGGAAGGCTCATTCGCCCTCTTGAATTTCCAATGGGCTTTTAGAATAGTAGCTATCATTTTATGAGTAAAATAAGGTCTGTCATAAGCATTACTTGAGACTTTCACATTTTGCGAAAATAAATTAAACACAGGTATAACTCTCAAGCTGCTGTACTTTAAAAAAAATGTATGTTGCTTAAAAGAAATGTGCTGGATGAATCATACGACCATTGTATGTAATAACTTGCATTTAAAAAAAAACATTGGCTTCAAAGTTCACATTTGAGGAATGACTGTGTAATATATGCTGTGAAACAAAATGTGACAGACTCTTCCAAAAAGGAATGACTTGTAAATACTAATTCCCTTCTGAGTTTTAGGACCATACACTCTGGATAGGTCTGTGTCAGGTTTCACAAGAGCCATGGTGTAATTACACGACCCATCCACCAGGGTGAAGCAGTGCACAATTTATTTATGCAAAGATTTTCAAGTACAATTGCATTAACATACAAGTGCTGTGATCACTCGGATTCAAAGCAGTACATTTGTAATCAGGCAATTTTCCTCGGACGTTTGAAATGCAGTCCATCTCTCTCTCCTCCTCAAAGTCGTTGAGTTTCTCTCATTTACGATTCAGTCCCTTTGATGTTCAGTACAGTCAGATCTGCATTCGATTTGCCCAATTTCCCACAGGCCCAAACTGATGTCTCCAACAGCCTGGTTGGCTTTACACTCGAACAGCAACTTTTATGTTGTTTAAAGTTTTAAGGTCCCTTGATGTTCAGAGGAGAAAGGTTTTCACACGGGCTTGTACAGAGCATCTGCCCCTGCAGGGAAGGACCCAAAGTCTGTACATAGTCTGCGACTAAAATGCACTACTTGAGTTACCAAGAGCCAGTGTTAGTCCGGAAAGCCAACATTTGAAATAAATGAAAAGGGCTAACCTACTTGTTTTGACCATAGCTGTAAATAACAATAAAATGATTTTTTGTGTTTGTATGGTGATGCTGTTTTTTTTTGTTTTTTTTTAATGAACAAAATCCACTGCATGCTGTAAAAAGATTTTGCACAGGGTGAAGATTACCCTGTGCAAAATTACGCTTTTAATGTAAATTACACTCACTTAGCACTTTATTAAGAACACTATGGTCCTAATAAATCGCCCTGCCTCAAGGTTCGACATGTGCTTTTTGAGATGCAATTCTGCTCACTACAATTGTACAGAGTGTTTGTCTGAGTTACCGTAGCCTTTCTGTCAGCTTGAACCAGTCTGGCCATTCTCCGTTGACCTCTCTCATCAACAAGGCTTTTCTGACCCCAGAACTGCCACTCACTGGATGTTTTTTGTTTTTGCCACCATTCTGACTAAACTGAAAATCCCAGGAGATCGTCATTTACAGAAATACTCAAACCAGCCTGTCTGGCACCAACAATCATGTTACGGTCGAAATCACTGAGATCACATTTTTTCCCCATTCTGATGGTTGATGTGAACATTAACTGAAGCTCCTGACCTGTATCTGCATGATTTTATGCATTGCACTGCTGCCAAATGATTTGCTGGTTAGATAACTGCATGAATAAGTAGATGTACAGGAGTTTCTTACAAAGTGCTCGGTGAGTGTATATTGTTGCAATTCAAGAAATCATATAATCAATTTATTTGTCTTGTTTACCAGTGAACTAGATCTAAACATCCTATAAAAAAGATACAACTGAGTAATTAAATCTAGGCTATTAAGATAATAAAAGAACAGTTCACCCAAATTAAAATTTGGTCATTGTTTACTCACCCTTATGTTGTTCCAAATCAGTTTTTTTTTTCTTCTGGGGAATACAAAAGGAGAAATCTTGAAGAAACTATACACCACTGTTTTCTATACAATGACAGTTTATAGTGGCCACTTCCATCAAGGTCTGATATATGGTGATAATATAGGTCCATTCAACTCATGTGCTAATAAATTCCAAGCTTCCTGAAGTTGTAAATTTTCACTTCAATTTAGAGAGATGTATGTATAAAACAAGTGGGGAAAAATCTGCCAGTTATGTTCAATATACAATGAGCAAGTTTACATGCACAGCAATCCGCTGATCACAAATCAGTGCAAGATGGTGAGATTTGTACAAAAACAGTTTTTACTTCCATAGTGAAAAATAAATGAATCAACAAATTATGTTATGATTTTCCCAAAGTTTAACCCCTAAATCAAACATAAAGCTAAAAATAAAGTAAAACATTATCGTTTTCCATCCTCATTTTGACCCTCTGTCAGAAATGTTTGGTTTTGGTGCTGCTTCTCCTTTAAGACTTGACAATAAATGCCCACTGTTCTGATTGGCTCTCTGCACTTGACTGACCTGCTCTCTTCTTTCCATCTCACTGCTCACCGCTACAGAGTGGGGCTACAGAAGTGATAAGGTAAAGTAGGTGATGTGTTATCGTGGAGGTGGTCAGATGCAAATGTACACCACAGTGTGACATCACAATAAGTCGTTATGGCAGCTTGGTTTCAACAAATGCTCTTTTTGCAGTGATGAGGAAGTTTTGAGTTCTGAAACTTACAGTATGTTGTTATGGCACAATGACATCTTTTATGTCAAAAGGAAAATTGTATTCCTCATGATATGACCCCTTTAAAATAAAGTGCTGTACAGGAGGGTAGCTAAAATTTGATGCCTGTATTGTACCAATTTGAAACTAAGTTTGTTATTTGGTTGGTCTAGAATTGTATTTAGGTATGCACACAACACACGCTCATTGAATATGCTGGTAAGAATGCTGATGTAGGTGTTTACATGCATTCCGAAATCTAATGTGCAGAAATCTACCTGTGCCAGTTGCTTTATTTTAAAACCTTTTATGACTTTTCCCCAATAAAGGAATGTTAAGGAGTTTACTTGAGCTTACACATTGCTGGCATGTTAAACATAATCGGCGTAAGAAGGTGCACATACGCTCATTATCTGAAAAAAATCTTAATAGCTTTTGACATTTTGCCCTACAGGGAAATTCATCTTGTTGTAGGGTGTCTTAATATTTTAACTAATCACTTAATTTAAATAACTAGATTAAAAACAAGACAAAGGTGCTGAATAAGAATATATATATTTTTTTCTTTGTAGCGTTCACCTTATGAGGTAAATAGCAATTGTGAAAAAGCACAAGTATTTGAATAAGTCAAAGACCTTTTACATCATTACCCCCTGTGCAACGTCAAAACCCAAAGGAAAATGCTATTCTCGTGTTAAAATTAATCATAGCACGGACAGCGGAGAATCTAGATTTGCTGGAGGGCATACAGATAAACAAGGGATGAGAGAGAGAGGCTGTCAAAGATTGGGTGCGTGGATTAGAGGAGCGAGGCCCCTACCACCTGCCCAGCTCCACGCCTGTCTCTTTCATCACTCATTAAAGACGTATGCAGTGCAGCTGGGGCCATCCTCAAAAAGTCATGCTGGATGGAGGCATCACAATCCAGACAGCCTACCCTCAATCCCCCCTGCCAAGTCAGATTATGAGGGTCTACCAATAAAGACCCCTTATCTTCATACGCACTAACAAGCTGGAGTCAGAAAGCCCCCACTTGGGTCTGAAGATACTGAGGTGATGAGTTATGAGGGAACAGCCGAGTGGAACCAAGCCCAATTTAATAAGGTTAGCGCTGAGCTCTGCTGATTAACACTGAGAAACATTTATTAAGTTTGCACACACCGAAACCCATGAATGGTATCCCACCATGTCACAAAACACAGCATGGTGCTGAAAGGTTGTGTTTTAGTATGTTACCCTTGACCTACATGTGCCGGTCAACAAAGGGGCTTTACCTTACAAGATGTCGTACATTTGACTGTTGCCCTTTAAAATCCATGATCCACTCGGCAGCACTTTACAATTAGTTTGTACATGTTAACGTTAATAGTTAATGCAATAGTTAATATAAACTAGCAATGAACAATACGTTTACAGAATGTATTAATCTCGGTTAATGTTAACTTATTCACTAAAATAATTGGTTTTCTACTTAAGAACTGATCCATGATGATGCATTTGTAAAGAAAACAAACAATCATAAATAATATTTATAAGCAAGAGCATTAATTTTTACATGTTTGAATTGAGTGCAAATGTAGAATTATTAATTTTAAGTTCATGCTTTAACTTGTTGAAAGTACTTAATCTTTTCTGCTATATTTACTTCACCACAAAATAATTAAAAAAAAAGAATAAACATTCTTTTCTTTGGTTTCTTAGTTTAAATACATTCTCGTATCCCAGTTTGAAAGGGATAGTTCACCCAAAAACAAAAATTCTGTCATCATTTACTCGCCCTCAAGCTGTTCCAAACCCCAATTACTTTCTTTCTTATGTGGAACACAAAAGAAGTTTTAATTAATATCGCATCATGTCTTTTCAGTACAATTTTGACTCATTTTAAAGTTTAAAAAAAGAACCCAAAAATATAAAAGTAGTCAATGCAGTTCATTGCGTGTTAACGGGCACTGTAAAAGAAGCTCATTCACAGTGGCTTGGGTGGCAAGTAAAAGCACACGAAAGCTTTTACTTGCTGTTTAGCAAGTTCTGGCGTGAAGATGCTTGCCACTGTGAACAAGCTTCTCTCATGCAGTCTCATGCATTATTTAAATGTCATGTTGTTTCTCACCTGTAAAACCTATTGTATGCCCACTGTTGCCAATTTAGCGACTTTGTCGCTATATTTAGCAACTTTTTAACCCCCTTAGTGAGTAAAAGACCATCTAGCGACAGATTTAGCGACTTTTGCAGTCCGCTCAACATCTGACAGAAAAAAAAACATTAGGTCTATCGTGAAGGACATCTCATTTAATTATTTTTTCTCTGTATTCTAGTGCACCTCTGTGTTTCAATTAATATGATTGACTTGCGTGCCATCAGCAGATGGACTAACGTACAAACGGATGTTTTATAAATCAAATGACCGACAAGCTTTCGTGTTGTTGCAACAGTCTCAACCTTAATTCACATGCATGCTCTCCGTTTTGAGAAGAAAAGTGTGCCTACAGCGATAGAAGAGCATTGAGAAATTATCTAGCAGGGTGAGAGAGAGAAAGAGAGAGCGGATATAAACACCTGATCTATAATAAAGTATAGAGATAAGTGATATGAACAGATGAGGTGTCACTGTGAAAAATCATTCTGACACAGTAACATTGGCACAAGTAATAAACACTGATGGTTGTTGTATATTCAGCTTGTAACAAAGTTCAATTACAACAAATAAGTAAACAAATAAATAACAATCAAATTTAAAAAAAACTTCCCCAACACTACACCACTGCCTACCTCGGTTGCTGTTGCTAGGATAATTATTCACACAAACTACTTTTATGATACAATGATTCTTGAGAGTTCTCGCTCTCGATGGGGCGCGTGGTTAGTTGTGCAGGGAATAGAGTGAGCCCAACAAGCCTCATGATAAGATGTGCAGGTTGACGGTCTCAGAAGCAGAGGCAACTGAGATTTGTCCTCCGCCACACGGATTGAGGTGAGTATCTGCACCACCACGAGGACCTAGTGAGCATTGGGAATTGGGCATGCCAGATTGGGGAGAAATGGGGATAAACTGAAAAAAAGGAAGAAAGAAAGAAAGTCATACAGGTTTTGAACAACATGAGGGTGAGTAAATGATGACAGAATTTTCATTTTTGTATGAACTATTCCTTTAATGCATTATGAGCACTAATAAACAACAGTGAAGATATAATTAAACACTGAGTAATAAATGTTCTAAAAATATGGTTGATTGTTAGTTCATGACACAATGCATTAACTGATATACCACCTTGTAAAGTGTTACTCTATTGCAGTGTCTTTCTATTTCTCCTGCATATTAAAATAAAATAGCATATTTCTGCATTGAGAGTTTTAAAATAAAAGTTAGCTGTTGAAAGTAAAACTCAAAGGTTGGTGGTCATTTCATTTTTGGACTGAACTCTTAATATCAGAAAGTACTGCAGTGAACAATAAATCAAATATGCAGTACTGCCTTGAGAAGCCCTCACTCCCCAGATCACGTCTATGAAAGGCAGTCTCCACCAGAGGCAAACATGCTTGAGCGTATGAAGTTCAAAGCTGTTTTTTTTAATCCTCTTGTGGTACAAATGGGGAAAGAGAAAAAGACCGAATCCATATAATTTTACTCAACTTGGTGAACAGCAAAATATCCCCAGTAATTATAGGAAACTTTCGTTTCCCTCCTGATTTATGAATACCAGATCCTTTGTGCAAGGGTGTGTGAGAGATACATTCCATCTCACATTGGTCACATTAAAATTAAAGTATTTTTTAAGGTAAGATCAGACTGTGAGAGACATCAAAACAGCCAAACGGTTCATGAGGCCAATCAATAGAGACTCTTGAAAACCCTGCTTGCAACAGCAAATCTACAGCATGCACAGTCAAAATGAATCAATTTTGCATACAGATTATCCATGTGTTAAAACAGCTCAGGATTTTCTTAAAAAAAAAAAGGACTATTGAATAAATCTATACATACTGATGCAATCTTAGCTCATACCAGAGTGTTCAGTTTATTTCTTATTCAATAAAGCACATGGCTTCATGTGCACCCCATAGGCAGACATGTTTATTCTTAAAGAAAAATAATGAAACGAGGCTACATGATCCACAGTCTTTATTTTATCTGTTCAGGCTACATCAGAATGAATGTGTTGTTGTGGAGGTGCTCTTTTTGTGTTCGGCTCAAGTGTTTTTGTTCAAATCTTTGAAACATACAGAGCACCGCCCACTTTTATTCCCATTGCATTGCATCAAACCATTGGTTTAACAGATATTTCAGGCTTTGGGGTTGTTTGAATCATCTGAGACAGGGGCTCAAAGTTACGTGAAACGAAAGCTTATGACACGTTATTGATTTCCTCAAAGAGGGTAAAGTGAATCATATCTGAGCTAGCCTAAATATAGTCTTCCTCTGCCCAAACAGCACATCTAGGTTGCTTACTGAAGGTGTGTTTTGATACATCTTTGTTCAGTGCTTCTTATGTGTGAAACTATGATTTTTTTGAGTGAGATTAACTGTAAGGGCAGCTCTCTGGGGTCCTGAAGTAGTTTCATGTATTCTAGTGTACTGAGAATAGTTTTTGATTTTTAGTGGTGCTTGCTCATGCTTACGTTTCAACAAATGTAGAGTTCTGGCAAACTTGCCGCAAATTTGGCACTCATTTTCTTCCTGTAAAAACCTCTGTTGTGCTAAGAATGGTTTGAAACATTACAAGAAGGTATACAGTTGAGAATTTGGTCAGCTTTGCAAGCAGACACACAGCTGCAGGAGAACTGATGCTTGTATCTGGCATGACCAGTGTGACTGGGATAGTTGCACTAAAGCTGGACGCAATCCTAGAGAGGTCTGCACAGTAACAAATTTCTGATGATTCAAAAGAGATGAGCTAAAAATTTTATATATGCTCTCCAATCAGTGGTGTAGTCAGGGCCATATGCACGTATACACCATATGCTTACTATTTCTCCCAGGGCTGTTTGCGTATAATGATTCTAAGGATCAATATTTGCCCCTACCCTACCTTACCCTTGGTATACGCACTTGTTTTGTTGCTTGAGAAGTCCATAATCTACTGTCATGTTAATTTCCCTTTACAATCTGACAATCGACTGTCGCCGCCATCATCGACTGAGGGAATTTATGACAGTGAGTGGAGAGAGAGAGAGTCACCCTCACGCTGAAGCAGTATCAGGTAAAATTAAAGGTGCAGTATGTAAGATTCAGAAACCCTTGTTATTAATGACACCTGTGGCCGTTAAGTGAACTGCAGCCAGCTACCTGTTGCTCGTGATCGCGCACACACTCCATAGGGATGTGAGCACTGGCCAAAACAATGACGTAATGAACAAAGAGGCTGAATGTGATTCACTGGCATCATGCTGACAGATGAGGTAGCATAATTAAAATTACACAGTTATGATTGTTTTACTACAAACTTTGAGATTGCATATTATATTTGACTCTCCAGTGGTGAAACAGGGCTAAAACAAAGTGTGGATATAGGTCTAACTATGTGAGACTGTAGTTTGAAGTAATCACTTTTCTTTGCATGATACATTGACTGCATTTATACATTTATATTTTGGCGTTAGCTAGCTAGCCAGCTTTATCAATAACTGTTAGCTAAATTTCGTGGATGATGACAGAAGCTGTTTATAAAATAGTCTGTACATTATAAATATGTTGACACAATTCAGTATTGATGTGATTCTATCACAACTGTCATTTTGATACATCGATGCGCTATTGTTTTATAATAATAGATTGTATATATTTTCTGTATAACCAAGTTACGTTACACTAATGAATGGAGCTTTTTGATTGTCTTGAACATTGTCTAGCATTCATTTCATGAGTAAAACGGCAGATTATCAGTTCATAAACACTAACTTTTCACTCTGTTCTTCACACAATGCTCTGTTATGACATATAACACCTTAACTATAGCGCATGACTCATTTTAACGTTTGCATTACATAACTACATTTACAAGCTTCTTCTAGTGTGATCAAATTGTGCTGTAGGTCAATTGATAGTGTTGAACTTGTGGCATAAAGCACCGGGGTACAAGTCCTGAAGAGCACGCGAGTCGACGCGTGAGCTGAAAGTGTCAGAGAAGCACCACAAAATGACGTGGTTGCTTCAGAAATTGTGTTTTTCATGTCACATTTGCTTTTTATGACAGTATCGGTTATGTTTAGGTTTATGGTTTATGGTAGGGAGGTCGTTTTTTTTTTTTTATTTGAATGTTGATAGAACATTAACCTTAAAAACCTCATCTGTTTGAGAGAACATTTCACTTCGGAACTGCCCCAAGACGTGTAATGAACCACATCATTTCATTTTGCAAATTATTGCCACAGTCACTCAATATTCGTTGCATTGGAGAAAGCACTCATGAATTGCGATGTCAGAGCACCCAGCCCCTTGGGACATAGAGAAAGATAAAAAAAATGTGAAATAATCTTTGAAGAAAGTTAGTTATGTTGTTGGTTTTGTAAAATGTTTTCTGAGGTTTGCTACCAAACCTTGCTGTTGAGCAGATGGATGAATTCAATAAAATTCATAATTAATATTTACTCAGATTCCAAATTTTTTATTAACATTATTATCATCATTAGCATTACTGGTTTCATAATTATTATTATAATTAATAGTTGCCAAACAACAACAACAACAATAATTCAGCAAATAGGGGGTAGAAATTCATAGATATGATTTAAATATGAAGGCAAGTGTAGAAATAAATTACATGTACAGTACATTTAATTACAAAAGCCTTTTGTTTTATATATATATATATATATATATATATATATATATATATATATTTGCAATGTGAATGATCATTTTGATCAAATGTAGTGAGTACTTTTCAAGTTTAAATAAAATTGTAAGGAGTAAAAAGAACTATTTTTTCTTTGGAAATGTAATTAAGTAAAAGTACAAGTTTCGGTTTAAATTGCATTAGAGTAAAATACAAATCCCAAAAAATAATACTTAAGTATTTTTACTCAATTACTTTACACCCCTGCATTTCCCTTATGATAAACACTATTTACTGCCAAAACAACGACACTAATCCAATGAGAAATACACTATTTTCATGTTAAGCCTTTTCTCTCCATGTCTCTCTTCTTCCTCGTCATTTTATTAAAGCGTTTTTCATTTTAAGTTTAGTAAGGGACGTTCACACTGAATGCGTTTTTTCATCCGTCTGCGCTGTTTTCCAATGTGAAGGAGCGCCTGTATAAAATGGGTCATTTCACAATTCTTTGACATTTAAGTCCCATTACAAGTGTTTGTGGTATTTATATTGTTTCATTTCACCTGATTACAATTTTGATAGGCTTACATAATGTGACACACTTCTGTGGGCTTAAAAGTTAAATCTTAAATAATTGAAATCCTTTTTTATTGCACTGTCACTTCCTCATGTCCTAAAAACTGCACGTCAAACATCTTTGACAAAAATAAATGCTAAATCACTAGATTTCTATTTTTTCCCCACATACAGTTAAGAGTTTAGTGTTACATTCTCTCACTAACATGTATTAGTTTGTGGTAAATGTGTAATTTTAACACTGATAGTGGAGGTTTTTTGTGTGTCCCTTGACTTATTGTCCACCCTGTTATGTCATGATACCTTTCATTGAAGATATATGTTAGGAAATGACATCACACACACTGGAGGTGGACATCACCCATTCTGCAAAATTACTAGGTGTTATTTGAAGTTTATAACTCCTTTAATAATATATAGTTTTCATTTATTTTGTGGTGTTAGTCATATATGTTCAAGCATAACATGTCCACCCTATTATGGGAAGATATGTGGGAAATTAATATCATTTTAAAACTTCAATATACAGTATTTATATTAACATTGGATGGACATCTGAATTTTTTAGTAATTTAGCTTGACCAGAATGACTAATACAATCTTTAATATGTCCCTGTAATGATGAAACATGAAGAAACTTGTATGTTTTATTTTTCAAAAGTTTCAAAGCCTAAATGTCACCAAATTGTAGTAATGACCCATTTACGATATGTACAGAGTTGCAGTTCCGCAGCTCTCTATACGCAGATTACACATACTACAGTAACAATAAAGTACAGTCTATAGTAAGTCTTTTGCCCGATGCTGGTGGGTTTTTTACCCTGAATGTGGGGTAAAAAGTCCCCCCTTGACGCCTATATATTTGTATGGTTTTTAATCAATACGAACCACTTTTATAATTTTTCACCCTCAAATTGTGTTGCTTTATCAATGCTCAATAAAAAGAAATGTATTCATACACTGTGAGATTAGTACACAACACATTTTCCTTAAGGTGTGCATTTAGCTCTGTTGTACCCTATCATGCGGTGCCTGCACCTGCCTACCATTTCTTGATGCCATCGTCCTTTGAATGTATTGGATACTGTTCTCACTGAGACTCCCTGCTGCCGTGATGTAAAAAACTGTCTAATATCCGCCTAAAAAAAAATGAACAACTCATTTTAACATATTATAAAAGAAAGCAGCTGGCTAAAGGCGTTGACTTACTATACAGAGGGCCAGGGTGATAGGAACGGGATCAACGGTCCGCCGCTCCGGCCTGGACCATCACCGCTGCATTTTCCAGAACGTTACCGAACAGCTTGTTTTAGTTGTTTCACCTCTTGGACACTTTATATTCCAACTTACATAGCTAAATATCGTAAATATGTAAAATATGCATTGCTTAATGTTGTTAAATGTGATCATTATGTTCTCATTTTATTTGAAAAACCTTTCACTCCCGCCATAAATATGCCTTTCCTCTCCCACCACAAAAAACAAAAAATAAAACAATTGCACAGAAACAAATGATAAGCTACATATGAGTGTGATGCGATATTTAGGTCATATCCCTAAAATTTCTGCTCTTGACTTTAATTGCCTCCTAAGTCCTGAGCTGAACTTGAGCCGTCTGGCCGTGCTTTGCCTTCACACCGCCTGCAAACTAGACTAGTCGTAGTCCTGTCAGTCATGTATTTATTTATTTATTTTTATATTTCATTTCTTTCATATCAGTTGTTAAAGCGAAGTGTTGAAACTGAAAACAACAATAATAATAATTAAAAAAATAAAAAATTAAACCCAGAAAATTTTATTCTGGGCTATAGAAAAAACATTTGGGTCTATAGCCCAATAGCCAGGGCCTAGTCACGCCCTTGCGTTCACATAATAAATGATGAGAACAATTTTTAAAGATCACATTTTTACTTCACTGATGGTTAAGTTTAGCGTTAGGGTTTGGGTTAGGTGTAGGGTTAATAAAATATGCATTCTTGTTGACTGTGTTACATCATTTACAACTGAAAACAACTCACTTTACAACTCGCCTTTAGTGCCACTCTGTGGAGCTCACACGTGCCCATACGTTCAAGAACACTTCCAGCTTCGCCCACTGGGGACAATGCTTCAAATTTAGGTAAGCACAGATCAATTTCAGATGAAGAAATTTCAACCTACTGTCACCAGACATGAATGATACTTCAAATCGTGTGGCCTGATAAGTAGAGGCGCACTGTTACTTTTCAGAGCAATCAGACTTAGGATTTTCACCATGTGGATGATAAAACGGGTGAAAAACTCCCATAGACTTACGTAATAACAAGGATGTCGTAGAGACTTGGGTGAGAGCTCTTTTGACTTGTAAGCAACCACCCAGAACAACCTAGCAACACCCTACCAAAAGCATATAGCAACACACTAAAAACTCAAAACACCTTAGCAACCACATAGCCTCACCCATTAATAAACAAACCTAGATGCCTCATTAGCAGCTGTTCTTATGAATCGCAATGCACATGAAAATTGAATGACAGATGCGGTCTGCAACAGTCTGGAGTCTTTTCCATGATCTGATTTGCCATAAACATTGGACAATATTGTAGATGATTTAAAAATTCCAATTTAAACTAAATATTTGTCAAACTATTTTATGAATAATGCACTGTCTGATGATTGATGCTTCTAATAAAAGAGGTGGGGCTGCAACTGAATGGATAAGTCATTGTACCCATAAATGAATCTAGCTGCAAAAACATCCATAACATATTTGTTTATTATATGTTTATTATGTGTAAATCATATAAAACCATTAGTAAGTTCATATAGTACACACAGTATGTTCTAGAGTATATATTTTATAAACCATGACCTGGGATATTAAACTATTAAACTGAACTATGAATTAAACTGAGATTATAAATAATTGCTCTGCAGTTTATAGTCTATAATTTAAATGTACATCTATATTACCATAAAATTAGTTGTACTATTATTCATAATTAACATTAGTAAGCCAGTCTTTTGTTTTCTGATATGTACAAACAGATATGACAATGCTTTCAGAGTTGTACAATAGTTAGCACTGATGGGCCATTCTTGGGATTTGGTAATGTTTCAGTCCCCCTGATTTTTATAAAATGAAATGTTAACAAGATGTTGATATGTCCATTATAATTAACTAAAAGAAATATTGCATTAAAACAATATTTATCATAAAAGCATATCTTCTTTTCATCTTTTACCAAGCATTATGTCATGTCATTGAGGTACTTGATTCAATTTGTACCTAGAAAATAATAAATAAAATGTGCACAATATCTATAGTTGTTGTCATTAATGTAAACATTATTTGAGTTCCTTTGCTGAGAAAGATATTTTACGATGGATTTTTATAAAAACCAAGCTATAAAGTTTTGTCCCTCAATCTGATCTCAACCCTGTCACACCAACCATTTCCAGCCCATAACATTTTTGTTCCACCCATATGTGAAATTAATAATCAGAAGTGGCATCATTCAGCTTTTTTCAACAGTGTGGTACAGAAACAGGTAAGAAACATTATAATCTGTATTCATATTTTGAAGTGTATTATAGTAAGATGGGTATGGCCAAGATCAACAGCTCAACCCTGTCACATGAAATTAAGATATTAAATCAGTCCTTTACAAAATCATATTTTAATCCATGAATATATATATATAAATTCTTAATTTCATGCATGCTATGTGATCTTCTATTCTACACCACACAAGGAACAGTGGCCATTTAAAAACAACAACAAAAAACCAACAACTCTGTTACGCATTTGACGGGTTGTGTTATTCATTACAATTATGAATATTGGAACAAAAATAGGAAATGGTCAATATATTATACATTAAAATTTTTAGATATTTACTTGAATGAAACATGGACTTAAAAATATGTGGGTGCAAGAAGTCTAGTGGTGGAGAGTTGTGACGGGGTTGAGATGAGCGTGACAATATTGGATAATTAAAATGGGAGCACAATTCAAAATCAGTGTTGTGTTTACTGAGCAGCCTGACATGCAAATTATTTTTTTTAAATGAGACCACAGACACACAATTTGCCTATTTGTAGCTTCATCACATAAAAATGAGAAAACTGTCATAAATGTTATATTTGTAGTCATTAAACTGGTATGAGGGACATGAGCAGTAGGTAGAAATTAATTTTATTTCCAGTATTGTGTAGAATCATTTTCAAACCACTGCCATTATGTCCATGACGGGGTTGAGAAAAAAAGGTATTCAAATCAGAATTTTTTTTAATTTAAATAATAAAAAGGGCTATGATGCCTGAGGTGGGAAAATATGATTTGTGGGAGGTTTAATATGTTTAATATGGGGGTTGGTTGGTGGTTGGTGTAGAAAGCCGAAGCGTGTAGATGCAAAAACGGAGGGGAGTGGATACAGTGACACCCGGGATGGAGAGGGGCGGCAACCTTGGTGTGCAAACATGTTAAGTCTTCTGTGTGTTGCGGTTTGTGATGAGGAGGAGGGTGGGGCCGGGCTGTGACTATGCACATCCGGCCCCCAATCGGGCTAATCAGCCGAGGAGAGTGATAAGTGCAACTGCGTGTGGCTCTCTCTCTCCCAAACTGTCGCATTCTGCTGCACTTATCCCTCTCCTCAGCTGATTAGCCCGATTGGGGGGCCGGGTGTGTGTAGTCACGGCCCTGCCCCGCCCTCCTCCTCGTCACACGGTTGTATAGAGTCGGTTCCACCTCTAAAAAATTTAATTGTGCCCAAGACAAAAAATGACCAAAATGGCAATTGCGAGTGGGGTGGCCAATGGGGTGGCCAGGCTTCGGTTCATGGTGGCCCACGGCCACCCACTAGCTCAGCCCCTGCAACCACCAACAACACCCTAGCATCATGGCAGCAAGCTTTACACAAGCAAGCACCTCTTTTCAAAAAAATTTAAAAATGTAGTGCTTCATAATGCTGTGTTGCAAAGTCAAATTTAAGCATACAGAAATACATTTTTATTTTCCTGGGGTTGACAAGTCCCCATGGGAGACAGCTTGTAGTTTTCAATACTAAAAAGTTTCAGAAAAGGAAAGCTGGCGAGCATTAATCAATGTTGATCACAAATCACTTCTTTAAGTTAACAAATGTTGACTTTCCTTAAGCAGAAATAATTTTTCATAGTCTGATTGTGAAGAATCATTCACTGCAATGTGCGTTCTCTTGCATCAGCACTTCTAACACTTACAGTCCTGATAGGAAAAGATGAGAGATATTCCGGGCCTCCCAGGCAGCTTTATTAATCCCAAAAAAATGTGGGTGAGGAGCATTTTCACAGTGTGCCCATCCCTTGGCCTTCTGGCCATGAGCAACAGGGTGCATCATGGGAGGGAGAGCAGTCTTGGCATATTCTGGGGGACAGCTGGTGACAGACTGTTTGTTCTTCTTTAGGACGACAGCCCGGCACAGTCAGGGAGAGGTCACCTTCTCCATGCCTTACTGGGCTCTGAGAAGCCTGAGATTCAGACTTGTCTTTCTATCTATTGTCCTCCACGTTTCCCTGTCACTAAATAAATCATATTGGCACCAGGTAGCAAAATACGTTCAGAGATGCTGTGTTCTTTAGATGTTTGTAGAATCACTGGATGAACAGATATCTCATCCAGTGATGTGTGAAAAATATTGATGATCTTGATTATATTACACTTTTATCTCCGATATGGTATGGTTTGGGGCAATAACAAGCATCTCACAACAATACTGTTCAGTTCTATTACTGCCAATTTAGGATCTACCTTGTTGAAAAGACCAGCAAAGCTGGTCACCAGAATATGCTGTGTTTTGAATGTCAGTCTGCAACACGGGATGCTTGTGTACTGGACTAGGCTTTTCAACAAGTGTAAAGGGATAGTTCACCCAAAAATGAAAATTCTCTCATTATTTATTCATCCTCATGCCATCCCAGATGTGTATGACTTTTTATCTTCTGCTGAACATAAATGAAAAATTTTAAAAGAATATCTCAGCTCTGTTGGACCACAAGTAAATGGGTGCCAAAATTTAAGCTCCAAAAAGCACATAAAGGCAGCGAAAAAGTAAACCATATAACTCCAGTGGTTTAATCCATATCTTCCGAAGCGATATGATAGGTGTGGGTGAGAAACAGATCAATATTTAAGTCCTTTTTTTACTATCAGTCTCTAATTTCACTATTACATTCTTCTTCTTTTGTTTTTGGTGATTGGCATTCTTTGTGCATATTGCCCCATACTGGGCAGGGAAGAGAATGTATGGTAAAATCAGACTTATTATATTGATCTGTTTCTCACACTTATCATATCGCTTCTGAAGATATTGATTTGACCACTGGAGTCATGTGGATTACTTTTATGCTGACTTTATATGCTTTTTTGAGCTTCAAAATGTTGGCACCCATTCACTTGCATTTTATGGACCTACAGAGCAGAGATATTCTTCTAAAAATCTTCATTTGTGTTCATCTTGAGTCATACACATCTGGGATGGCTTGAGGGTGAATAAATGATGAGAGAATTTTCATTTTTGGGTGAACTATCCCTTTAACCAACAGGGTCATTCTAAAGAAATGGTGTCATTTGTGTGAAATGTGGTGACTTACAACTGATATATTAGAGTGCAACAGTCGGGTTTCGGAAGTAAATATCCCATTCATTTTCTCCATAGAAGAATAGATTTTTAACAATATTATAAACCTTTAAAGACACAGTGAGCTCAGAGGTTGTTAATCGATAGTATATGCTTCTGTTAAAGGCAACTTTAACTTAAAACTTTTAAAATTAGTTTTTTTATTCCTGGCGAATCACTACACTAGCCATGATCCTGAGAGAAAATATCCACCAGTCAGAGAAATATATGAATATTTTGCAATAAAAGAAAAATATATTGTTTTCATACTTTTAATCAACACCTTTAAATCAATAGTTTTATATTTTTTCCATCTTTTTCAATGTAATTTGCAGTGTCTCATGGGATTGTAGTTCATGGCCAAAAAAATTCAAAGGTACAAGACTGTGTACTGAAACTCTTTAATGATAAAGAGTTTCAGTACACAGTCTTGTACCTTCGTCTTTTTTTCTGATTTTCAAATACTTTTTAGCGTCAAATCAAAGTTTGTACTGTTCTGATTCACCTTGGCGCTGAATTGTTTGGTTCATGGCTTAGAACTCTTTTAGAAAGGATTTAATGAAATCCCCATGGAAAAAACGAATGTGAAAAATCCTTCTAGAACCAAGACGGCTGAAAAAGTGGGCGGGAACAGTTGCACGTTATTAACAGGAAACTGAACTCCCATTAATTGATAGATTTTGATATTTTTCAAAGAGAAATTTAAGGTTTATTATTTTTTAAATAATTTTAAATGACTTTGTAATTGTGATTTATTAAGTATATGAATTCAAAACTTACTGTGATAAAAATAATGTTGTAATAATGTAGCGCTCTTTCGTTAGGCTAAGGTTAGTAATGACAAATATTGGTTCTTTTGCAGGGCTTTAACCACATATTTAGGACTAAGGATAATAGTTGAAAAATCATCCATTGAAAACCCCAATTTTGTTGGCCACTAATCTAAATATAAGGTCTTTTGGTCTTTTCAGCAGGGTGGGTGTGGATGTGAATACACACCTCTACCCAACACCACAATAGACGAGCAGACCCAGCCTGTAGAGCAGCAGTAATGGGCCGCTCTGAGGTGTGGGCTCTTTCTATGTGCTGTCAGTCATTGAGGGGAGTACAGAGCAATATCCCACTGCACAATTATTCCCCCTCAGAGTTAACAATGAGCCCTTAATGACAACCCTACTGGCACCGTTCCAAATACGAGAGTACAAAGCAGGACAAGGCACAGGACAAAGGCTCTCACAAACATCTGTCTGGGATACACCATGCTATGAACCATTTAAGAATAGTGTTGGAAAATCACAATGGACGTGCACGATGCAAACCCAAGGAAATGGTTGTGGTAATGCCATTTTTCATGGGATGTATTTAGGAAATGTAGAAATAAGCATTCCATTTTCATAGGTGTCTATGAGTGGGCTCATGGGTGTTTCTTCAACTATACAGGAGATTTTGGCCCTGTGGGCTTTTAGCAAATAAACCCACTTAAAACACACTTACCAAACTCTAACTAGTTTAATTTACTAACAATATCTGTAACAATATCCAGAATGCAACACTTTACAATAAGGTTATGTTTGTTAACATTAATAAATGCCTTAAGTAACATACTCACAACGAACAGTATTTTTGAACTGCATTATTATTAATCTTCAAATGTATTATATAAAGACGTTCATTATTAGTTCATGTCAGTTCATAATGCATTTACTAGTGTTAATGTATACTGTACAACTTTTAATTTAAAAAATCTATGTGGAAATTAACATTAACAAAGATTAATAAGTGCTGTTAAAGTAATATTACTTTTTAGTTCATGTTAATAAATGTTAACACATACAACCTTATTGTAAAGTGTTACCAAGTTTCAACAGTGACATCTAGTACATACATTACAGAATTCAATCATTCTTGTCATATAGTTTTTTTTCTTTTCTGAATATCATGAGTATTCTTGATACAAAACATCAAAAGGAAAACTATTAATTGAAGTCACACTATACAGTTACTGTAATTGAAATATGTGCCACCATAATAAATACAATAAAAAACAGAATAGAGTAGACTGTTTGGAAGAGTGGATACATTTGCATAATTGAATGTTGCTCTGATAAAATGCTTCTTTGCAACTCAGCAGTTCTTGTTGCAAGAGTTTGTGGCAATGCATTTATTTAATTTGTTGTGTGTTATGCTCTAAATTGTAGATATATGCTGTAGCAAATTAATGCGCAGTAGGGGAACTGAATGTCGGTCTAATTATCTTCACATGCTGAAATAACATTAAAGGAATATTTCACACAAAAATGGAAATTCTGTCATCATTTACTCACCCACATGCTGTTTGAAACCTACATGACTTTCTTTCATCTCTGGAACAGAAAAAAAAGAGTTGTTTTTTTCGAGAATCTACTGATAGCTCTTTTACATGTATTTAAAATGAATGAGAGCTAAAGCTTTTAGGCCTCATAAAGGATGCAACAGAAATAAAAATATATAATAAAGGTGGACTATATGACTTGTGCACTACATTCCACGTCTTTTAAAGTCATACAATAGTTTTAGACAAGAAACAGACCAAATTATGTTGTTTTTCGCTGAAAATATTGACATATTAGTTTTCACTGAAAACAAATTAAAATGAAAATGTATCACAAAACCAGTCTGAACGATTCGTTCACGAATCAAGACATCACTACTTCTCAAACACAAAGGAGAGTTAGGGCACGTGTTAAGATTTTCAGTAAATAATGATTAAAATTATTATCTGTTTCTTACCTAAAGCTGTTGTATAACTTCGGAAGACTTGGAACGCAGTGCATAATCATATGGACTGTTTGTACGATATTGTTTTGGTGCTTTTGTGTTCTCTTTGAAGCATGAAAACTCTTTTCTCTCTCTCTCTCTCTCTCTTTTGGTTCCATGGAAAAAAATAAAGTCATAGGGGTACAACATGAGAGTGAGTAAATGATGACAGAACGCTCATGTTTGGGTGAACTACCCTGTTAAATTTCTTAATAAAGGTGATACGTTTGGATTTTATTGAAGAACTACTGAACAACAATTGCATGGTCACAAATAAAAGTTGTCTGGTTTTCATTAAATACTGTGCACAATTTGTATTGCTTAATTTCTGCCACTTGGCTCATAGCCAACATCTAACCATGAACTCAGAGCAGATTTAGTGACTAATTACATTAATGTCTCATAGTCTTTAATGACACAACGTAAGCATCAAACAAAGGATTTTGTGACAAACCATTTCCTACTCAGTAATTTTTAATTTGAGCATGCTTTATTCTGCATGCATAAGCATTAAGGTCTGATTTCAAAGACCCATAATATTTATACTAATAAAAAAATAAAATAAAAAAAAAACCTATATGTAAGTATTGCAATACCCTCAGGCTGAAACCATCTGTAGAATTATGGCCCTGGTATCCAATGGGAGCAATTTCAAGACATGCCCTACCTAAGAATGGGATCTCCATTAACAGCCAAAAAAATTGAAGTGTGGTTTGGGTTAAAGCCAAGAAACTGCACAAAAGCTGAGCAGGTGTTGCTCTGATATGTACTGCAATGTCAAGAAAATAATAAACACTGTATGTTAGAGCATGTTAACTGACTACACTGTAAAAAAAAAAAAAAAAAAATGTCTGCTTGAATATAAAATAGAATAATATGTTATGGAAAATTAATGCTTGAAGCAACAAATCTGCCAGTGGAACAAATACATTTACATTCAAACATCATACTGTTAAAGTCTTTCCAACTTTTTGCTTTTGCTTCTCTTGTAAAGGTATCCTGTTTTATGGATGTTGAAACATTTCTCCTAGGAAACAAGACAAAGATACTGATTAAAAAGAGAAGTTCTCCCGTTTACTGAAACCTAATGGGGCAAAGAGTTTTCAAATTTTCACACAGCTCAACCGTAAGTGAGTATTTTGTCACTCACGTCATCCTCTTAACACATAACGAGTCAGTAATTCGATTCGTGTCATTGTTCTGCCCGGCTGCTTCAGGCTACACAACTATGAAAGAATTTAGTCCACTTCATTTTTTACCAGCATGTGTAATTAAGGTAACAACTACTCATCTTTTTGTCTAAACTTTATTACACCTTTTGCATTGTTATGGTCATTGTCAGGACTCTATTCCGACTAATACACTGTTAAGTGGTTCTTGCTCAAACAATTTTAGTATTAGAACAAAAAACAGGATTTAAACAAACTGCTAACTCTAAGTATTAAACTTTGGTGTGTCACTCGTCTCATTTGTACTATGGGCATGAATGATACCTCAAATCGTGCAGCTTGGAGAGGTGGTATTACTTTTCTAAGTGATCACACTTATGATTTTCACATCGCGGACGATGAAAAATCCAATAAACTTACATTGTGAGAGTGACCAGATCTATATCATATTCATATTCTACATCATATTCATATCTATATCATATATCAGAATATTTTAGAGACTTGGGCGTGTGCGTTATTTACTCATTCTGACCCAAAGTAGTTTTTGTGGTTCAAACTGAACCTTTAAATGTTTTAAAATATATAAATATTTATGTATAAAGAATTATGTTATGTATAAAGTAAAAAAAAAAAAAAAAATTTACATTTAACCAAAGGAAATCAAATAAATGTACATAAACATTCAATATTTGCATTTCAAGATTTACTCGTTTAAATTTTATAACAAATTTCCATCAAATTAAATAGAGTAATCTTTAACAAAAATAAGTTAAAAGAAAATAAAAAAAATAAAAATCTTATTTTTAAGTTTTAAGATATTTTAAGTTTTACTCATTTAATTTAGTTAAAGATCACACAATATCATTTGAAATTTGTTATGAAATGTAAATGCCTAAATCTTAAATATTGTATATTAAAATAAATTAATATTAATTCATATTAATATATTAATATTATTTGATTGGACATTATGAACCTAAGAGATCAGAACATCAAAGCATTATAGTTAGTAGGCTAAAGTTAAAAGGATCATTCACACAACAGTGAAAAATCTCAATCATCCGAACAAACCGGTTCACTCAAATTAATCAGACTTTCATAAGAATGCCTTTGATTCTTCTCCTTGCATAGTGTGCTTATAAATAAAGGTTCATATGTCTGAAAGCGTCATGAAAATATGCCCATTGTACAAAGTTGCCTTAAATTGTGCTTGTAAGGCTGAGTAGCCAGAGAGGAACAACTCAAGGCACCTTTCTCAAATTGCCTGAAAATATTTAAATTCTAGGATATTTTGTGTCCCAGAATGGAATTACATTTTTCCAGGATGGACGGCCAAAAACCGGGATGATCCTGGAAAATCCTGGACAGGTGCAACCCTAATAGCAATGCCCTGGCAACCACCCAGATCACCCTAGCACTAATAACCACTCAGAACACCTTAGCAACTGCATAGCAACCACCTCTGAACCACAAGACCCTTGCAATTGTCAAGCAAGTACTAAAAACCTTTCACCCTGGCAACCACCCAGAACAATGTGGACTGTGGAGGTGACTTTTTCACGGCAAACATGACTAATATTTTCTTCAAAAAATGCAATAATCTAGTTTCATATTGAAATCATAAAAGCGTTAAACCATCACATACATGCATGTAGACGAGGTTTACAGTGCATGAAGCTGAGCTAACACGCTTCAAATAAAAACACAGTTTGATGGAAATTCATTATGTTAACATTGAGATTGTGCGTTGACTTTTCTAATGGAAGTCTTTATCACATTATGAATCTGAAAAGCCATCAAGCCTCACGCTAGTAATTTATGATTTATCTTGTGCGATTGCCCTGAGGAAGTCTCTAATGGAAGTGTCGGAAATCTCCCTCATATAGCACATGCCTCCCACCCCCATCGCAAAATGACATTTCTGAAAAGCTGCATCATTTTGGCAAAGCTCTTATCAAATAAGCGCACGAGCCAAATCTGTGGCTGCTAGCTGTGCCTTTTCGAATGCAGCAGTCATGTGACTGATTATGTCTGTCTCCTGAAAGCAAGGGCCATTCTGTCCCCCCTCGCAAAGAAACACAGCTCTCAGACAGCAAATGCTTTCCACAAAGATGAGATTGTATGCAATGGACTTTTCTGCATGTGAAATGGTCCTCACCTACTAGGATCGAATGTTAGCATATTAGTCATTCAGCAGACCACTTTAATGCTTGATCCAAAACAAGATCAAGCCTGCATTCGGCCTACAAATAAAAAAAATATGACTTTTTATGTTTGTCCTTTTCACTCAAAGCCACACTGTAATTGCTGACAGGGGCATAATATTTTGAAATATTGCATTAGACATGTAGAAGGGCTCTACATTAATGGTGCATGCTAAAGGAAGCAATTCTATCTACATGGTTGATTCTTTAGGGTTAGGGTTTTTTTTTTTTTAACCCTTACCTTAAATATTAAACATTTTCAAGTAACTTGCAACACATTGTTTGAGCTATGGACATGAATGATTACCACAAATCACATGGCTTGCAGGTGTGCTACTAGACTTACTCTGAAGGAGGGACCCAAGCCACATATAGAGACCAGAAGAGAAATGGAGTGTTATATTTTTTGACTTAGTAAGCAACCACTAAGAACATCATTGTAACCACCCCAAACACTCAAGCGACCTTCTAGCACCCTACCAACCACCCAGAACACTCTAGTAACTGCAAACCGAAAAAAAGAGGGACAAGATGCATTTTTGAAAATCCTGCTTTCCCTCCCAAAACCATTTTTTTTTTGACAGCTGTTGTCTGCCTCCATGTCTCCACCACTCCCCCGCACTCTCTCTCTAGTCTCCACCCATAGCAGATGCTCTTACGGGCCACCATGTGAAACCTGCATAAACTATCCATGAAATCACTCCACCATTTTTTGCCAAACAACCCCCATTGTCCTGTCTGTCTCCACTGCAGTAAACAAGACTGCCTTTAATATGACTTTATAATCTCCTAAAATCACATTTGCCCCATTGACACGCCTTTTGCAAGAGTCGTGAAAGGGGAGATTTCGATGAGCTTTTCACTAATGAAATGGTTAACCCAGGGTCATTTTAAGTCAACATGAAATCAAAATTGACCTATTTAGTTTTTTTATTGCATATTCAGCATGTATGTGTTTAGTGTGAACAATTCATTTGTGCATGTTTTTCCAAATAATATTTTTTTGTCTTAGTCTAAATATAAAAATTTAAATGTAATCGTGGAGGCAAGGGCATGGTTTAACGTTCGTCTGAAAAGAGAGTGAGCGGTTAGGGTTCTCACCTGAGATGAATTGCTGGTAATTGCTTGTTTCTGTGTTCGCAGTGAGAGACGGGGGAAATAAAAAGGGCCAGTCCTCAGAGTGTGAGAGGAGAAAGAGTGAGCCGCACTTTGTGGTAACCTGCTTCTGCATTCCCCTGACTTCTCGCTCCCTTTTGTTTTGCAGACGGACACATCGGACAGGGGGCTGGGTGCTGTACTGTCCCAGGTGGTGGAGGGGGAAGAACGCCCGGTGCTGTACATTAGTCGGAAGCTTTCTATGAGAGAGACTAAGAACAGCACCACAGAGAAGGTGTGCTTGGCCATCAAGTGGGCAGTCCTCACTCTCCGCTACTATATGTTGGGATGAGCATTCACCCTCTGTTCGGACCATGGCCCACTCCAGTGGCTCCACCGCATGAAGGATGCCAGCACCCTGATCACCTGTTGGTATCTGGCACTCCAGCCATTTAGTTAAGTTCGAGGTGGTCCACAGACCAGGGGCTCAGATGGCTGTCGCGGACTTCCTCTCCAGAAAGGGGGGGAGAGTCAGCAGTCCGGATGGTTCCCCAGCCTGAGTTGGGTGGTGGGGGTATGTGGAGGCGAGTGTATGGTTGACCGTTCTTCTGGACAGCGAGTAAGCGGTAAGGGTTCTCAAATAAGATGAATTGCTATTAATTGCTTGTTCTGTGTTCGCAGTGAGAGACCGGGGAAATAAAAAGAGCCAGTACTCAGAGTGTGAGAGGAGAGAGAGTGAGACAGACACCTGATGCTGTGTGTGTGTGTGTTGATCGCCCGGCCCTCACCAATAGATAGAAGCTTCTCTGTTATGCCTTATGCGAATGTGTTTTATTGTTTTGTGCATTAATTAAAAGAGACATTCTTGAGTTGGAATCGCTATCTCCCGCTTCCTCATTCCATTGAACTTTGCCAAAACCAAGGACTTGAGGAAGAAGGATACTCTGCCAGTTGTCGCCGCTGGAGGAGGTCTTCAGGCCCTTGGCCAGCATCCCCCAGGCCATCCTGGACCTACACATGGAGCAGCAGCAGCATTTTGAGGTGCTCCTTCGGGCCCAGGAGGATGACCGGCAGGTGCTGCAAAGCCTAGTACCCCAGGAGGGGTGGCCGCCACCCTTTCCCCAGCAGCGAACCCTCACATGTTGCTCACAAAGATAGGGCCACAAGATGATCTGGAGGCCTACCTCAGATCGCGGCACAACAACTTCCGGTCGCCGACCTCCTGGACTACACATTGTTGAAAAAGTCCATCCTGCAATGGGTCGGCCACAGCCCAGAAGAACATCGCCAGCACTTCCGCTCCTTGACACTGAGCAAGGTCGGCCACATGTTTGCCTTTGCTCAGCAGCTCTGTGATGCCTGCCGGCAGTGGGTGCTGGCTAGGGAGAACAGCGATGCTGACGACTTGATCATCTTGGTGGTGCTGGAGTAGTTCATCTCCTGGTTGCCGAAGGGGACGGCCGAGTGTGTCCAGTGCCACTGGCCGGCGTCGCTGGACGAATCGTTCCAGCTGGCGGAAGACCATCTGGCGGCATATCCGGGGGCCGGTGCATCCCACGCCCTTTCCACCCCCCCCTTGTCTCATCCTGTATGATGGTTCCTGTAAGAAAGTAAGTCAGTGTGAGATGGCGAAACGCTGGCTGGGGAGGCATGGCCTGGGCCATCTGCATCTGCTCCGTGTCAGGCTGAGGTGTCATCCTGCCCAGCCCTTAGGGAATTCCTGATAGAGCATTTCCCTCTGGAGCAGTCGCGAGACAAAACCCTGAAGCACGCATTTGACCAAGTGATAGTGATTGATGGTCAGCACCTTCAGCTGGGCATCGCACTCGCATATCCATATTTTTCAATTGTAAAAGATCGGTTGTATAGAGTGACACATGATGCTCAGACAAATAAAAATATAACCCAGTTGTTGGTACCAATGAGCCATCGAGAAATGTTATTCCAAGCTGCTCATCATAATTCGATGGCAGGTCACTAGGGACCGGGGAAAACACTAAGCCATCTCATGGCCCTTTTCTATTGGCCAGGCATTCAGAGGGATGTCCGCTGGTGGTGTGCAGCATGCCATGAATGTCAGCTGGTGAATCTGCCGGCCACACCAAAAGCGCCATTGTGCCCCCTCCTGTTGATTGAGGTCCCCTCGAACGAGTTGGCATGGACCTCATCGGTCCACTATAATGGACAGCACATGGGCATCGCTTTGCGTTAGTCCTGGTGGATTAAGCAACGCGATATCCAGAAGCAGTACCTCTGTGCAACATCTCAGCACGTAGTGTTGTGGAGGCACTCTTCAGAATTATCTCCCGAGTGGGGATTCCGAAAGAAATTCTCACTGATCAGGGCACTGTTTTTATGTCACGTACACTACGCGAGCTGCATGAATTATTGGGTATTAAATCAATTTGGACAAGCATGTACCATCCACAAATGGGCGGTCAAACGATTTAATCAGACTTTGAAGAGTATGATTTGTAAGTTTGTGCATGAAGATGCTCGGAACTGGGATAAGTGGCTCGAACCCCTGTTATTTGCAGTGCGAGAGGTCCCGCAAGCCTCCACGGGTTTTTCCCCATTTGAATTGTCATAAGGGCGTAAGCTCAGTGGCGCGTTAGACATCATGAGGGCAAACTGGGAGGAGGGAACTTCACAAAGCAAAAATGAAATTCAATACGTTCTTTACCTGAGTAGCAAAACTCCACACACTAGGGCGACTATCACAGGAGAATTTGCTACAGGCTCAAGAACATCAGTCCCGGCTGTATAACAGGGGAGCTTGGCTACGGGAGTTTGCACAGGGAGATAAAGTACTTGTAGTGCTGCCCACATCAAGCTTGAAATTACTCACGAATTGGCAAGGGCCCTTTGAGGTCACACAGCAAGTTGGGGAAATCAACTATGAGGTAGTGCGTACGGATAGGGGCGGGGCACATCAGATTTACCACCTCAACCTTCTGAAACCACGGAGAGAGGTGGTTCCCGTATCCTTGGTGACGGTAGTTCCGGAGAGGGAAGAGCTCGGTCCGGAGGTGAATCTAAAATCCAATCAATTCACCCTGGTCCCTTGTGGGGACCACCTCTCGCCGTCAAAACGTATGGAGGTTGCCAGTTTGCAAAAGGATTTTTCGGACATGTTGTCGCCTCTCCCCAGCCGTACTAATCTCATAGAACACCACATCGAGGTTAGTAGTACGTAGTCCTCCCTACCATCTACCCGAACACAAGAAACAGGTATTACGGGAAGAATTAAAGGCCATGCTCGATATGGGGGTAATAGAAGAATCCCACAGTGATTGGGCCAGCCCGGTGGTTCTGGTGCCTAAGAGCGATGACTCGGTACGGTTCTGTGTGGATTATAGGAAAGTCAACGCGGTGTCGAAATTTGATGCGTATCCAATGCCTCATATTGACGAACTGCTCGATCGGTTGGGTGCGGAACGCTTTTATTCGACACTGGATTTAACAAAGGGATATTAGCAGATCCCCTTAACGCTGATGTCCCGTGAAAAAATGGCCTTCTCCACACCATTTAATTTACACCACTTTGTGACCCTTCCGTTAGACTTGTGAGACAGTTCCTGGGGCTGGCCGGCTATTATCAAAGGTTTGTGCCTAATTATTCGGATGTCACCAGCCCGCTGACTGATCTCACTAGAAAGGGAGCTCTAGACCTGGTCCAGTGGATGGAGTCGTGCCAACAAGCATTCACGCAGGTAAAAGCCACACTTTGTGGTGGGCCACTTCTGCATTCCCCTGACTTCTCACTCCCTTTTGTTTTGCAGACGGACACATCAGACAGGAGGCTTGGTGCTGTACTGTCCCTGGTGGTGAACGACAACAATGTAATGTTGAAGTAAGTTTCAGCATAAGAGAAAATGCTAAAATAAATTGAGTCAAGAATTTTACAACATCTTGTGAGGTCATGGTATGTTTGCCGTAAGCAGGGTTTGCGTCTGTTTGACATGAAGCCAGCCTACACCAAACTATCCATCTGTAGTGTCCCTCTATGTCATCGAGCCAGTCTAATTTCAGCAGTCTGAATTCTCACTGAGCTCAGTCAGAAGTCTGAATGAGTGAGTATGTAAAGGTGCAGTTCACAAGCCCCAAAGCACAGCATGCTAATGACTGATAGAGCCTGCAGGCACCTGGGCAGCACTTACAGCAGTCACTGCTGTTACAAGTTCACAGACTGTAATATTAGCCATATTTATTTGCTGAATTTGTTATCTCGTGGGCTTTGTGGCAGACCATGTCCCCCAAACAGCTGAGCTCTAATTGCTTTTCACGCTCGATGCTCATGGTCTGCACTGGAGGGGGAAATTCTGCTGATTTTTTTTACTGATGTCAAGTAGGGAAATTGGGGACCATGTCTCAATTCTCTCATAAGGCCTACAGGGTTGACCTGTCTCAGCAGCTAATCCTTTTTCTCCTCTAATGGTAAAGCAAGAGTGCAGTAGGATACCAGTAAGCTTGGATACCTCATACTGTCTTTTTCTAATGAAATGTTTTGGTTGTTTGTCTTGCACAAGTGTTGAAAAAGGAGTTATCAAATTACATTTACAAGGACTTACAGTAAATGTGATTTCTGTGTGTAATTTCTGCACCACAAGCATCACCAAAGAGAATTACAAAAATAACTAGATTTCCTGAAGAAAATGTGAGTGGTGTTTTGGGTGATCTGAATGGTTGCTTACAGGTCTCAATCAAAAGAGTCCACTGACAAGTCTCCATGATATTCTGGTCCCTAGATATGGTTATTGTCCTTCCTTCAAAATCTGTGGAATTTTTTATTAATGTTGTATCATCCACCAGGCAAAAATAGTCTGATCATCTAGAAACTAGTGCTGTCAATCGGTTAAAAGTTTAAATCAATTTAATTGCATGACATGCTGATTAATTAATCAAATTAATCACAATTAATCACATTAATCCCCCCCCCCCCCCAATGCCCTGCCACATTTGAAGAAAATTAGAATATTAAATATCTTAGCTCAATAAGTCCTTAAAATGCAAGTGGATGGTGATCCGACATTTGAAGCTCCAAAAATCACAGACAGTCAGCATAAACGTCATCCATACGACTCCAGCTGTTAAATGAATGTCTTCTAAAGTGACACAATCACTTTGGGTGTGATAAATATTTAAGTACTTTTTAAACTCTAAATCATGCTTCCATTCTGCAGCGGTAAGCACGTGTGACGTAATCGCTTTGGCACTTGAAACACACAAGAACTGTGGCACGTGCGTCACAGCCGGAAGAGTGACGCTGTTTTCAAGTGAGAAGGAGGAACGCTGTACAGTAGCTTGGTTGGTTTTGGTTTAGATCTGTATTTATCTATTTCTTTACTCACAATGGTGCATTTGTGCGCTCATCCTGGATGTCTCAACCGAGAGGAGAACGTGAGATTATGTCTGTATCATGGCAACGTGAATACGTCACACATGAGACTGCTTGAACTCCACCCACTCCTGAAGCTTACCAGAAGCGATGATTTAGAGTTAAAAAGTATTGAAATATTGGTCTTTTTAGCACCAAAAGTGATTGTGTCACTTTAGAAGACATTAATTTAACCGCTGGAGTCGTATCGATGATGTTTATGCTGTCTGTGATTTTTGGAGCAGCTTCAAAAGTCGAATCACCATCCACTTGCATTTTAAGGACCTACTGAGATAAGATATTTTTCTATTTTTCTTCAAATGTGTTCTGCTGAAGAAAGAAAGTCATACATACCTGGGATATCATGAGGGTGAGTAAATAATGAGAGAATTTTCATTTTTGGGTGAACTATCCCTTTAATGTTGTGTTAGACAAGTGAAGGAAGGAGACTTGACATCTACATCACTATAACAAATTTTGAGTAATCAAGCATGTCCCTCCTTTTGTACAACAGCACACCATGGATAAGTAATTTAAATAAATTTAGAAGCTTCTCCACCTCTTACAAATCACCTTACTGAGATTTCAAGTGTGAGTTCAAGGCTAGGGGAGAGTACAGTTTTAGTGAGGTGAAGGAAAACTGTACATCCGCCTAGTGAAGGTGTCAATATTCCTGTTTAATACTTCATATTGCTGTCTAAATAGCCACCTGGGTCCCTCCAATGTCCCATTTCAAGACACCACCAACCACTCGCTGTGTCTACCATTACCTATGCCCCACCCCCTTTCTTTGTGGCCTGCTGCCCTCTCACAAATTCAACCATTCAGATACGAACATGCCAGTCAGGGTCCTCCACAGTGATTCAATAGCCAAATATTACCGTTTCAGGGCTGCTATGGCAACGGCTGCTACAAGAGGTCAATCAAGACGTCTAAGTGCAACTCATATCACTGAAAACCTTCCTCTAACTCATAACACACACACACACACACACACACACACACATACAAAATCGTACACTCATACACACCAGTCGCCCAGGGACCTCCTTTTACCACTTCAGCAAACAGTCACACTCATATATCTACACTTGTGTAGATGCACATATGTGCTCAGTGGAGACAATGACTCTCGTGTTTGATGCACAATGAGACAAGAAAGAAAATGTCAGAGAGGAAATTTTACAAAATGAAAATGCTACAGTATCATCAACAACACCTCAAACAGCTGGCTTATTTATCTGAGCTGGAACAGAAAAGACATTTAGAGAAATGGTTCATCCAAAACTGCAATTTCAAACCCGTATGACTTACTTTCTTCCGTGGATATTTTGAAGAAGGAAAAGCTATTGTATTAACAACAACAACAACTTTTATTACCTTAATTTATTTACTTTGACGTAAATCATTTACTTGCTTTAACAAGAAATATTTTTCATTTGTTTGTTGGATATAGAGTATTTGAAGGGGTCATTTTGCCTTTTTCTGAACCTTTTATAGATGGATACAATATCCAACACTTCTATTTGATGAAATGGAGTATAGCTAAATAATCCACCCACACAGATCCAAATAAATCTATACATTGTCCTCACACAGTGGCTTATGTAGTCTCAACCACATATTACAACTCCAGAAACCACAAAACAATGCATTTCATGGAAAACTATCACATGTCAAGGTTATATTTCAACCCAAAAATTAAAAGTAAGAAAAAAAAAAAATTCCATAAGATAAATTAAGTCTATTGATTTCAGGACCATAAAGTTTTTTGGGGTTTTTTGCATTGTGACCTTACTTTTATGACAATTAAGCACACCCCTGCCCTAAATTGCCATTACCGTAACACACAAAAAAAAATCTCATTCCCATTACTGTAATGGG
>NC_059347.1:15220000-15332500 GCF_019703515.2 Myxocyprinus asiaticus | reverse complement strand
CTTGAGGAGTGTTTGTTTGTTAATAGTGTTTTTCTCTGCCTAGCAGACTGTCACTGTTTGTTTTAACCTGTAACACCACTATGAGATCTACAGATGGGCGTGTAAGATAGACTAACCAGGTAAAAGATACAGAAGACATGTACAAAGGAAAGATATAGGATATGGCAAAATTTAAGGGAGGAGGGGATAGAGACAGTGAAAGAATGTGCAAAGAAAAACACGTGTAGTTGACACACAATATACAGTATATATATATAATAGATCTCTGATCAAATATATTCACTCTAAATTAAATATATCCACTCTATTATATATAAATAATAGAGTGGATATATTTAATTTAGAATGAATATATTTTATTAGAGATATATTTAATATATATATATATATATATATATATATATATATATATATATATATATATATATATATATATATATATATATATATATTTAGAGTGGCCACTAAATGTATTTGGACACTTAAGCCACACTTAAAAATGCACAGATTTCAATGGATATTAAAATATATAACCAAGTGGCATCTACAATTATATAATGCAAGACCTTTTAACAGAACTAACTTTATGTTTGGAAGCCATTTTTGCAAAGACTTTTAACCAACTGCTTCCAAAGTGAATTTTTGTGTACAAATGAAGTCAGTTCCCCTTAAGCTCACACTGTCGGGATTTCTGGGTGATCTGGTGGTGAGTTCACTCTGTTGTGTTGTGCTTTCTGTTTTCCCACGTGTTTCTTTGTGTTGCTGCATGCTTGTCGGCACTGCAGGGCTTCCGTTTTTCCGGGGCTCGTTACTCCGATCAGCAGCACCTGTTTCCCATTTTCCCTCTCCCTATTTAATTCCCTCATGTTTGCTCTCTTGTGCCATATTGTCTTGTGATCTTCCCAAATAACCAGTCTTGAACTTTGTCTTTGTCAGTCGGTTTTTCACTCTGTTTGTTCCAGTTTGGTCGGATTTGGTTATCCGTGAAGGAGTGGCAACGTTGACTCACCCAGGGACTCTGCCTTTGCTGTGGGAAGCCAGGGCACTTTTCCAACTCATATCCGGCAAAAGACGCCACTCACTCGTAGATGGGGACATACTGGTGAGCGCTATGTCTGGTGCTCATCCACCCTTCCTCTTCGCCGGCTGCCGCAGGGTTCTTCTTTGTGAGAAAGAGGGACGGCTTGCTCTGCCCTTGCATTGATTATCTTGGGCTGAATTACATCACCATCAAGAACAGGTATCCTTTATCTTTGATGTCTTCAGAGTTGTTGCAGGGAGTGACCGCCTTTACTAATTTGGACTTGCACAATGCCTACCATCTTGTGCGTATGAGGGAGGGGAATTAATGGAAGATGGATTTTAACATCCCCATAGGGCATTTTGAATGCTAAGTCATGCCCTTTGTTTTGACCAATGCCCTGGCCATCTTCCAGGATGGGATTCGTGTGCAAGGTAAGGGGTGTTTCCGGTTGGCCAATCCTAGATTCCCGCAAGGCCCTGCAGAGGATTCTGGGATTCGCCAACTTTTACTGACCCTTTATTAAGAACTAAAGCCAGGTTGCTGCTCCTCTGATGGATCTTACCTCCACAAAAAAAAAAAAAAAAAATTCTGTGGTCGGCCCAGTCCCAGGTGGTCTTTGACAAGTCTTTGTTTTCTTCAGCACCCATTCTTATTTTCCCAGACCCGACTCACCTTTTTGTGGTGGAGGTAGATGTGTCAGAGGTAGGCATCAGAGCAGTCCTTTCCCAGCAGTTTCCTCAGGATGGTTTGACTCACCCTTTTCCCATCGTCTCCCGCAGGCTGAACGAAACTATGACATCTGCAACCGGGAGCTCTTGGCAGTCAAGCTGGCTTTGGATGAGTGGTGCATCTGGTTGGAGGGAGCTAAGGAACCTTTTGTGGTCTGGACCGACCACAAAAATTTGGAATATATTCAATCTGCCAAGAGGCTTAATTCTCAGTAGGCCCATTGGGCACTCTCCTTTGGGAGGTTTGACTTTACCATCTCGTACCATTCGGGCTCCAAAAACACCAAGCCCGATGCGCTCTCTCGTGTGTTTCCTGGACCTGAGCGCCAGGGCTGCCCCAATCCCATCGTACCCTCCGATCGGGTGGTGGCAATGGTTTCGTGGGGGATCGAGGCCTGGGTTAAGAGAATGCTCAGAATGGTATCTGCCCAGAGGGGATGCCCGGAAGATCTGCTGTTTATTCCTGAGTCAGTCAGATCCCCCATCCTCCAGTAGTGCCACACATCCAATATTGCCTGTCATCCAGGAGTCAGGTGCATTTTGGCGCTGGTGCATCAGATGTTTTGCTGGCCTGAGATGTCGAGAGATGTCCACTGGTTCGTGTTGGCCTGCCCAGTCTGTGCTCAAAATAAGTCCTCCAGTTACCCACCTGCCGGCCTCCTCCAGTACCTCCCAGTCCCTTCCCGTCCTTAGTGCCAAATTGCACTTGATTTTGTAACTGGCCTTACCCCATCCCTGAGCATAACCATGGTGTTAATGGTGGTGGACCGTTTCTCCAAGGCTGCCCATTTCATCCCTCTCCCTAAGCTTCCCTCTGCCCGGGAGACAGTGACCGCAGTTGTGGATCACGTCTTCCACATCCATGGCCTCCCGGTGTAAGTAGTCTCTGACAGAGGCCCGCAGTTTGTCTCTCACTTCTGGAGAGAGTTTTGCTGGCAGTTAGGGGCCTCCGTTAGTCTGTCAACTGGTTTCCATCCATAGACTAACGGCCAGACCAAACGGGCCAATCAGGACTTGGAATGGATGCTCCATTGTCTGGCCCCCCTGAAACCTGCCTCCTAGAGCCACCACCTCTCCAGGATTGAGTATGCCCATAATTCTCTACCAGAGACATCTACCAGTGTGGTATCAACCACCTCTGTTTTCTTTCCAGGAGCCAGATGCCGGCATCCCCTTGCCCTTGGTGTTCATTAGACTCTGTCATTGGACCTGGGCATGGGCTCGGAAGGCTCTATTCCAGACTATGGACCTCAACAAGGCCCACGCCAGTTTGTGCCACTCAGCCACACCGATCCAGGTCTCGGGCCAAAAGGTTTGGCTGTCCACCAAGGATTTCCCAACACAAGTCTTTTAAAAAACAAGTTTTTCAACACTTTTATATGATCCTGTTGTATGAATTATTTTAAGTACAAATATTCTGTGTAGTCTCTCAATTAATGAGGTCATAAAAACAACAAATAATTAAAAAAAATTTGAATGCAGTTTTTATGACAGGAAATGTGAAATGTGTTTCAAATAGTTGTAGATTGTGTATAAAATGTCACACTTCAGGACATATCATCTTTCCAAAAGGACAACCAAGGACTTCCCGCTCAAGACCTCAACCCGCAAACTTTCCCCTCGATCTGTGGGCCCCTTTTCCATTTCTAAGGTCTTGAACCCGGTGGTGGTGCGGCTCAAACTCCCTCCCCCCCAGGTAGAGTCCATCCAGTCTTCCATATCTCCCAGATCAAGCCCTTTGTCCGTTCCTCCCTTTATCCCTCTACCTGCCCCCCCCACTCCTCCCCCTCCTCACGTGGTTGACAGTGCTCCTGCTTACACGGTCCAGCAGCTGCTGGACATCAAGCAGAGGGGACGGGGCTTCCAGTACCTGGTCGACTGGAGAGGCTATGGTCCTGGGGAGGAATGTTGGGTCCTGGCCCAGGACATTCTGGATCCATCCCTCATTGACAATTTCCACTGTCGTCGCAGGTTGACCCATCAGGGAGCCACAGGATCTGGCAGTGAGTTTGCTCTGTTGTGTCATGCTTCCTGTTTTCCCACGTGTTTCTTTGTGTTTGTTTACAGGTGCCATGTGCTCATCGGTGCTGCAGGGTTTCCTCGCAGGGTTGGCAGGCTTGTTACTCCAATCAGCTGCACCCGTTTCCCATTTTCGCTCTCCTTATATAATGCCCTTGTGTTTGCTGTCTTGTGTCAGATTGTCTTGTGATCTTCCAAGTAACCAGTCTTGGTCTTTGTCTCTGTCAGTCGGTTTTTCACTCTGTTTGTTCCTGTTTGTTGTGTTCATCTCCCAGATAATTCCTCCTCATCACTGCAGCACTCACCCGGTTCCCTGTTATCCACGCTGCCAGCTCACGCCGCCCACTTACCTGCTCTGGATTCCCCAGTTTCCACACTCTCTCCATCGGCCGCTGCACACCTCTGTACCACCACCACTCTCCGCTGTCGTTACGCCTGGATGGACATTCCCCTCATCCCCGTTCTTCAGCTGCCACCTGCTCTGTTCCCCTGGATTGTGGTTTTGTTTTGATTGTTTGATTCTGTTGATTGCTGGTATTCATTAAAGCATTGGAATTTATTCTCTTGGTCTCTGGGTCCTCCTTGACTGGTCCTGACATACACAGGCAAGTATTTACAGTTGAAGTTGATCTCATTAACTATAAGCATGTTCCGCAAATGTCCAAATACTGTTTTATCTTAATTTTGAATAAAAACAATTATTTATATTTTATAATTAAAACGCCTTTTGTGAAATATTTTGCTTTAAAAGTGTATTTGTGCTCACTTTCTTTGGGGAAAAAACTAAAGACCAAATTCAAACAAAAAACAAACATGCCATTTGATTGGATATTTAGTTATTTAATCCAGCAACATTCATACATTTGTGTTCAAATACTGTATATGAATATTTAAGGGAAAGTGTATATCTTAAGTCCTTTAACACAACTGTTTAAAAAACAATTCAACACTTTTAAATGTTCCTGTTGTATGATAAATTATTTTTAAGTACAAATATTCTGTGTAGTCTCCCAATTTATGAGGTCATAAAAAAAAATAACAAAAAAACAAACAAACAAACAAACAAACTTCGAATGCAGTTTTCCGACATGAAATGTGTTTCAAATAGTTGTAGATGGACATACAGTATCATCTTTCCAAAAGGATTTAATATCAACAATCTAAATGGAGACATCTAATGTTATTTCTTTGTTTAGTCTTAGAGGGAGGAAGAATGGTTGTGGACAAGATGAGGAAGCCGAGAGGAGAGTGTGGGGAGAGAGAAAGAGCAGAGAGTGATAGAGAGAGAGAGAGAGAGAGAGAGAGAGAGTTCTGCATTCTGACTGAGTCAACATCAAAGCTTTACGACTCTCTTTTTTAATCATATATGATTTCCTTCAGCAGCCTCAAAGCGCACTTATAAGTCTTAAGACTCGTGTGCATGTAGCCCCTGAACAGTATTATACAGACCTGGATTTGATTCACTGCCAGTTTTTGTTCTAATTACAGCTCGAGTGCACTCTCTGCCTGACAGACACGTATTATGAGAACAAGCATAAAATGGAGCAACTTTCCAATCTTCAGCTACATGAACTGTTACATTCTACACTTTAAAAAATTGGTAACCTGCTTTTGTTACCTTAAGGAGCAATTTGATGAAGCACATTTTTATGTTAACATTCAGTACACTGAAAAACTGTTTAAGCACCAAGTTATCAGCTCTATATGTATGTGTTTCTTTTGTTCTTTTAGTTTTCCCTCTTTTTATTCTGTATTCTTGTCTTTGAAGCCCTCTATTACTCCACAGCAAGCCTAATCTGTTTACCTGTATCATTCTCCCTAACCCTAGCCTGAAGTACTACATGAACATTTGATGCAAATTGGCTCAGTGTTGAGTAAAAGGCACATGGAATGATGTATGGCATGAGGCATGGTTAGACAGCTGGAGTGACAGCCCTCCATTCTCTCTCTCGCCACACACCACACCCTCCCTTTCTCTCACACACACACACACACACACACACACACACACACACACACACACACACACACACGCACACAAACACAGACCCCAACAGCTGTTAGCAGATGTGATAGGGGAGTGGTGATAACAGCAGAGGTTGTTAACAACCTGCGAGCTGACACATTGGACTTGGAGAACCCCAAATACTAAACCAACACACACAACCATCAACAACACCGCCTTCCATAACGATGTGAAACATTTCCCTCCCTTTTCACTCTCTCTCATGGGCTTCACTTTGTTTTAAAAAGTGGTGGGGACAGTTTGGTGTTTTTACTGTTTTAAAAGGCAGGCATTCTTGATGCTCAATTCAAGCACTCCAATAAATATTTTACATAATTAAATATATACTGTAACTTTATCACTGTATCTGCAACTACTGGTCCTGGGATTTTGTTAGTCAGTCTCATGGTAAAAATGTTTGCATCTAGGACAAGGACTTCCGCTTAAAATCCACCCTAATTTCAATTTTTATTTTAATAAATGAATATTGCATTTGTATACAATACATGGATGTATATCATAAGCAGAAACACATCTGTTTGTATTTTGCTTTGCGATTTAATTGGAAAGGAGCACAAGCTGCACAACAGTGGAGTGAGTAGAGCATACATCGGTGTGCATGAGAGAACATCGGCACCCGCTGTTACTTAATGCCACTTACAGCCAAAACAGGCACTCATTATAACATTAAAATTAACAAAATCCAGCACTAGATTCCTAGTTATTGTAACGCACCAATTAAATGGAAACTCCTGCTCAAGATGTTGGCAGTTTCTTGTGCATAAGACACTTACCTGATGAAAACTATTTAAAAAATTTGTGAAGACAAAATTGTCAAAGTTGAAAAGGCGGTAGGCACATGTCCCACCCGTAAATGACGCATACAGTCCTTATTCACATCAGCGACATCTTTGATTTTTGATGAGAATGACAACTCGGCTGTAAGGGATAGACACAGTCTCTTCAACAGGCTATAGAGTTGTTTAAAGTGTTTTTGGATTGTTCCACTGACAACACATTGAAAGAAAATATATTTCCAAGAACATTCATTAGACAAAAACTCCAGACAACATGGTTTGGAAAATCAGATGGGATCTATGAACGTTATACAGCTTTATACCGTGTGAGCCATTGGAAAGATGGTAAGTCTATCCCTCACAGCCTCGTTTTCATTCCCGTTAATCAAAATCAAAGATGCCGCTACTGTGAATAAGGTCTACAGTCTCTGTCTGACTTTAGGAGAGAAGACTTTCTTACAGTAAAAATTGGATTCCAGGAGTAACTCCTGTCTGCTGACTTGCAAGAAAAATATCTTGCGGCATTTCATGTTTATTTGGTAAAGTGTTCTCTGTGGCTCATTGTGTAACATCTGACAAATATTACATGCAACAGTTTAGAAACAGAGAATTACCTATGACCTTTAACTATTAATATTATGCTTTCATTTTGCGTCCATTATTGGCAAGGAACACTTCTCTGACCACTGCTTGCATCACTTCTCTTAAAATGGAATACATAGACAATAGAGGACTGCCAACTAAAGCTTTAATCTGCCAAAAAAACATAGTACACTGCATCTACGTGCACTTTCACAGTCAGTTCGAGATAGACTTCAAAACATTTAATCATGAATCTTGCCCACTAAAATCTATTCAGTTTACTCAATTAATGCATGACTTATATTACACATAGATAACTAACATTGGCATTATATTAATGCTGTATTGCCAGAGGCGAACTGGCTCCCCCAGCTGAGCCAGGTTTCTCCCAAGTTTTTCTCAATTAACTAACATCTTATGGAGTTTTGTGTTCCTTGCCACAGTTGTCTTTGGCTTGCTCACTGGGGACCTAAAGACAAATCATTTTTAGGCATGATTTTCAATCATGTTTTTCAATGAAACTGCTCAGTGAGGACTTAAAGACATTACAGACATTACAGCATCATTTCTGCAAAGCTGCATTGAAACAATGTGTATTTTGAAAAGTGCTATACAAATAAAAATGACTTTCAGATAGAACAAGCACAATCATCACAAAATCAATATGAAACCTTAACATGAGGCTTACAAAAAAGTACTGTGGTAATATCATGGTACCGTGATGATGTCCCCCGAGTTGTGAAAAAGAAGTACACTTAAGCATACTTTAAAAAAGAGAACTTATTATGAAAATAATATACTTTCAAAGAACATACCTCAGTGTGTACTAAATGTATTTTCTCGAACAATTTAATGCAAGTTCATTGCATTTAAGGGATATTTAATAAGTGTTTAAATGTATGTTAAATGCAACAAATTCAACTTTTGATTGCTTTTGGACACACTTTATTAGCACTAAAGTAATGCTAAGTATGCAATTTTAAGCACATCTTTTCTATGTACCGCTCAATGCACTTCAAATATATTTAAAGTACAATGTTGGATGTACATGCAACTTAATATCAGTTGTAGGACTATTGCAAATTTTGTGCAACTAAGTTCTGAATCATATTCCATGCCCTTGAAATATATTGTTATTATAATCTTAAATGTACTTGCATGCACATGTACTCCAGTGCTACTTGTTTGAAGTTGTATTGCTACTAAAACACACTTCAGTGCTACTAAATAAGTGATTCAAAAACAAAATCTAATACACTTTTAATAATTTTAAATGTACAGTACATACATATATAGCAGAAAGTAAAACATGATACTTTGGAGAGGTATAGGCTATATCACGGCACTGAATGGGATTTACTACATATTACTCCAAAGTACTTCAGCTCTGTACTCTTCAATACCATGATGTTACAAAAAACAACAACGTGGCATTATGATGGTAGGCTACTTTATTGTTAGTGATATTACATAATCAACCACAAGAAAATGTGAGAAAACAAGACTCTGTATATTTGTGCATATGTGTGCAACACTCTCTCTCTCTCTCTCTCTCTCTCTCTCTCTCTCTCTCTCTCTCTCTCTCTCTCTCTCTCTCTCTCTCTCTTCTCTGCTCTGCTCTGTCTTGCTCGCGCCTCCTCGCCAAACACTGTTGTGCTCCTTCAGTGCACTTCATTCATCGACTGGATGGGTAACTCCAGAAACATGGCTCTGACAAACACTTCACTTTTACTGTTGGCTCTTCAAATGTGCGCCATGTCTTGGCAAGGTAAGACATTTCCACCTTATCTTTCCTCGCGCTGGTGTTTATAGTAGTATTTGGATTTTGTGAGAAACTTTTCTGCAGCGGCGGGTCTCGCGCTTTTGAACTGGATGCGCGCGGACCACGTTTAGGGATGCTGCAGTTCTAATACGACAGTTTTGTGTTTAAACTGCTCTGTTTAACACTGTTATGTGTGTAATAGAGTTATACAAACTGTTCTCAGTAACTCTAATCAAATGTATAACTCGTTTTCACATTTGTCTTTAAAGTGACTTTAAGTTTGTCATCAAAACACACTGCACGTGAGAAAAGCTCGTGAATTTTAATATTTATTCTAGTTAAGCAAATATTTATTCATCACTGCAACAGTGCAAGTGTTATCACCCAAATCATTAGTTATTATTTTTTTTTTATTATTTCATTTTTCCTCCCCTTTTCTCCCCAATTTGGAATGCCCAATTCCCAATGCGCTCTAAGTCCTCGTGGTGGCGTAGTGACTCGCTTCAATCCGGGTGGTGGAGGACGAATCTCAGTTGCCTCTGCGTCTGAGACGTTGCGTGTCTTGTTGAGCACATTACCCAGAGACCTAGCGTGTGTGGAGGCTTCACCCTATTCTCTGCGACATCCACGCACAACTCACCTACGCGCCCCACCGAGAGCGAGAATCACATTATGGCGACCACGAGGAGGTTACCCCATGTGACTCTACCCTCCCTAGCAACCAGGCCAATTTGGTTGCTTAGGAGACCTGGCTGGAGTCATTCAGCATGCCCTGGATTCGAACTCACGACTCCAGGGGTGGTAGTCAGCGTTAATACTCGCTGAGCTACCCAGGCCCCCCAAATCATTCATAATTAGGCAAGTTGTGGTTGCATCTGGTTATATTTCTACGTCTGGAGTCATGAGCAAAACAGCTTTGTTGTGTCTCTGCTCAGATATAATCTGTGGAACTATGTTTTAGGATGCTCAGAAATATGCTGATATGAGAGATTGAGAGATATAACAGCTTTTCACGATGAGCAAAACTCAGTAAATAAATTATATTTGTATTATACTTCCTCTAGACCTAGATATAGCCTAAAGTAAAAACACTGAACATGCTCTTATCTTTGCATCATTCCCTTTATGTCTCATTCTACTGTATGCTCTCATGTTATTGCACTATAGGTTTAGGACATGACCCAGACAACCAGTGAAATAACCCTTCTCCTGAGGGAACAGATGAAAGACCTCCACTGTATAATCCTGTTCTTGTCTGTCTAAATCTGTCCTTCTAGTTTTTGTTTTCAACCTAGGGCACCCTTCCACTTTCTTTTCATCCAATCACATATCTCAACACCTCTCCTTATATTTTTCCCAATTTGTTTTGTCCAGAGTGGATCAGCAGTGTTCTGTTATGCTGGTTGCTGCATTAAAGGGTCTTAACAAGCGCCTGTCTTTCCCTTCTGTTCACCTTGTGTTAATAAGGTCCCCTCTGCCCCAGCAGATGAACCAAAGCTGTCTGTTCTGGGATTATTGACTGGACACCCCGTTAGATAGAGGGGTCACCTTGCTTCCTCTATGTAGGGGGGTGATTTTTCATCCACTAAGTTGACATTGAGAGTGGCATCCTTACAAATGGTGACCATATGATGAGGATGAAAAATTAATGTTGAGAACTGGCTTTGATAATAGAGTTAGTGGCACGAATTGTTCTGTATTTGTCAAGGATTCATTTAAAAACCAAAACAAATTGCAGGCCTATGTGGAAAAATTTAGGAATTTGATGGCCCACAGACCAGAAGGTATAAGAGAGGTGTAAGACGTGTCCTAGTCTTACACCTCTGTTTGTGTCAGACTGATCGCACTGTGAATTCGGCAACAGCCGGTCAAAAGTTCTGTTGCTAAAATCGATCTGCGCTTACTGAAATTTGAATCACTTCCCCCATTGGCCAAAGCTTGAAGTGCTGTTGAACGTATGGGCATGTGTGAGCTCCAGTTTCCAGGTGTAATGTCCACAGAGGGGCGCCAAAAGCGAGTTGTATTTTAGTTGCAAATGAAGAAATACAGTCAACAGGAATACATATTTTATTTACCCTACCCCCTTGACCCAGTCCCCAACCCTAGACCTAAACATCAATGGAAAGAAATTGTAATTTTAGAGCAAAATGCATCCTCCGATTCACATTCACCATTGTTTGTGAATGCGATTATAGTTCTAAAGGGAAATGTGTTCACGCTTGAATTGATGCAAAATGTACTTTTACTTTTCTAAACAGTTAAACATAAAATTTTTGCCTGACACATAATAAAATGGGCATACCAATCCAATAGATTTAAATTGAAGGAGGGACCAGAATAGGGCTCATAAAGATTTGTGGACTCTTTTTATTTGGGCCAATAAACAACACCTAGTGACCACCTAGAACAACCTAGCAACCACATAGCAATGCACTAACAGCCAGTCACAACACCTTAGCAACCACATAGCAACGCCCTGGGGGAATAGACCCTAGCATTCTGGGACCGACTTTTACAATTTTCTTCAGAAAATGTACAAATCTGGTTTTAATTTACCATGCAAGACCCAATAATAAGAGGATTAACATCAGACGATATTGAAGTAATTTATCAGACTAATTGAAATAGAGGTTCTTTTCAACCCTAACCCTAAGAACAATGAGAAATATCTCCATATCAAGACCCTGCCAATCAAAAGAGAAAGCCAGAGCTTTGAGTAAAAAGTCCCAATATAAGGCATCTGCCATAATGTAGATTTTTAGTAACCCCCCATTTTATACTCAATCCCTCAAGTTCAAGCTCATACCAGCTGCATTGTGCACCAGCCACAAAGATGCCATGCCTTAGACTTCCTGCCTCCCATAGAAGCCCTTGACCCAGAGTGGAGACGATACAATCGAGTGGCTGTTCCTGATGTGGGGGGGGGGGCGGCTGTATCCCTACAATCCTGGGTTCAGCCCCTGTCTATCACTCGTGACAGTGAATGTCATGTTAAAGCCTATGGGCTCATTGTTTTGGTGGCACAGAAGGTGCAAATCAGTGGTGTCCTGGACAGGGATAATCTGTATTGTGGTTATGATGTTCAGCCTCAATGAGCAACAACGTGTGGATTAGATAAAGGTTGAGACCCTTGCATAATTGGGTTTAGGCTGTCATTATTTGCAACTATGTGACACTTATTGTTTTGTCCCCAATTTTATGCATAACTCTGTATAGTGGGTACAAGGCAATATGAAATATCAGTGGCATTACATGATGTATATTAAATAATGTTTTAGATATGACAGTGTTCATCTTCTGGTCTCATGCTGACTGATAGGTAGATTCATCTTGAGTTTAAGAGTTAATCTCTCTAAACTCCATTCTAATCCAATTGCATTCAGCCGTTAATGACTCTTAACCAGCAGGGGGCAGCAAGAAATTAACTGGACCAAACCAAGCATTTTAACTTCTGTTATTGATTGTAAACATGTTTGCCAGTAATAACAAATATTGTGCAGTATGTTCAGAGAATGTCTGTTTAATTGTTGGTGCTACAAGTCTTAAACTGTGCACTAGTCTTTTAGCCCCTCATTACGTGACATGTAGTATTCATATTTCAAAGTTCAGTTTGTAGTGTACTGTCTTGTATCCTCGTTTTAAATATGAATGTTGCTTTGTAATGCATAGCTGCAGTTGTCATATCAGTCAAAAGACGGTTTAAGAGGCACAGATGTAGGGCCAGTATCCTTTACTCCAAATTTAAATGGATAGTTCACCCAAAAATGAAAATTCTGTCATCAATTACTCACCCTTATGTTGTTCCAAATCCACAAGATTTACTTTCTTCTGTGAAACTCAAAGGAAGATATTTGGCAGAATGTTAGGGACTGATAGCTTCAGTCACCATCCACTTTCATTGCACCCTTTTCCATACAATGAAAGGCAATGGTGACTGAAACTTAACATTCTAACATTAATTGTGTTTCACAGAAGAAAGAAAGTCATATGGGTTTGGAACAACATGAGGGTGAGTAAATTATGACAGATATTTAATTTCTTGGGGGGGGGGGGCTATCCCTTTAAGCTTGACAATCATCAAGAAGAATGGCCATTCCTGTCTCAGATTCTCATAAGATAGCTTCTTTCAACATGTATACATCCTTTTTTGTAAAGATTTGTATTCCAACTCATGCAAATTGTGGAAATACATAGAAAGTTCACACAAAGCATGACTAAATGAAAAATGTAGATGGTATTCCAGATGAGCTGTTAAGATATCAGTGAAGTATTAAAGGGATAGTTCATGCAAAAAAGAAAATTCTCTCATTGTGCCATCACAGATGTGTATGACTTTCTTTCTTTTGCTGAACACAAACAAAGATTAAAATATATATATATATATATATATATCTCAGCACTGTTGGTCCATTCAATGCAAATTAATGGTGGCTAGAACTTTGAAGATCCAAAAAGTGCATAAAGGCAGCATAAATGTAATCCATACTCCAGTGGTTAAATCCATGTCTTCAGAAGTGATCTGATAGGTGTGGGTGAGAAACAGATTGATACATTTTTACTCTAAATTCTCCCTGCACAGTAGGTGGCGATATGCACGAAGAATGCGAATCGCCAAAAACAAAAGAAGAAGAATGTGAAAGTGATCATGAAAGTGGATTTTTATCGTAAAAAAGACTTTACTTTTATGCTGCCTTTATGTGCTTTAAAGAGCTTCAAAGTTCTTGCCACCATTCACTTGCATTGTGTGGACCTACAGAGCTGAAATATTCTTCTAAAAATCTTAATTTGTGTTCTGCAGAAGAAAGAAAGTCATACACATCTAAGATGGCATGAGGGTGAGTAAAGACAGTTTTCATCTTTGGGTGAACTATCGCTTTAAGGTTGTAGTAGAAAAGAAAATGTGTGCATTACACTACTGTATACCAAGTGCTGGAACATCAGACATTCGCAGTGGGTAGTGGTGACCATTTAGCTCATTATAAAATATAAAAAAAAATTCATCCTCTCAAATCTTTAAGGAGCCTCTTTGATCAATCAAATAAGAAATGCATGAAGGTCAACCATACACCATAAGCATTAGATATATCTCTTGCCAGGTCTTTTGATTACATCCTAAAAGTCATGTTACCTGGACCTGATACTGTGCTAAAACTTCTATAGTGATGAGGTGAGACACACCGCAGGCCACACCTTGAAGTTGCCCGCTTAGAGCTCAACCAAAACAATGGCGATGGAATTCCTCAGCCAAATGCCCCCCTATCCATTGGAGGAAGCAGACTGTGGGATGGTGGCTTTAGGTGTGAGTGTTTGAGGTCCACAGGTGGGTTTGTAGGGTTAGGTCTTTATCTGATGAGTGTGCTCTTATCAAAGCTTTTTGTGACTTCATCAATTGTGCCTTTGAAAGGATGTGGCTCTGTGTTTGTCTTTGTCATCTAGTCTAATCTGAGCTGTATTTGAACAGATGGAAACCTTAAAGCAGTGAATGTTTTCCAGTTTCAAGAGAGAAGAACAGTAGTGTCTAGCCACATTGTGAAGGAATCCAGACCAGAATAGGCTGGTCTTAATGTCCACATTTTCTGTTGGCTTTGGACTTGGACATTTTACATTTTAATTCTGGTCTGGGAAATTTGTCAAACTTGCTGTGGCCATGGGCAGGCAAGGGCTCTCAGAGCTGCCAGGCAGTGTGTATTCTGTTATTTCATTCAATAATTCATGTAGATTCATGCCACAACCTGCCTTTAGTAGCACAGTAAGCATTTAAAGTTTAGATCTAACTAAAGAATCAACCCGATCTCATGAAAATTAGTACATATTTTACGAGTTGGATATTTTGTATGATTCCGTACAATTTTATTTGTATAAATTTGTACGATTTCATCACGTGCAAATGCCTGGATGTGTAATGTGGAAGTAAGTGCGAGTTCCGTGCACGAGGCGTTAAGGACATGCTTCTTAATATTATGCCCTAACCCAAACCCCTTATCTAAACCTAACCGATCAGTAGAGTGTTTAAACATGATAGGAAGCTGTTGTGTGTGACAGAAGCAAGTCATCATCGCGTATTAGAAGGAAACAATGTCCAGCGACATCATTGGCTGTTGTGAAAGTCAAACAAAGTCGTACGATATCATACGAATTAGCCACATTTAGAAAAGTCGGATGAATCCTTACGATTTCGCCGTGAGAGTGTGTTGAAAGAATATACTGTATGTTTTAAATCGTGGGTTAACGTGTTCTGTAGCGACTGCTTGTTTATTGAAGTCAGATGTGAAGACTGACCATATTAATGAAGCGTGAGAATGAATAACAATCATCCAAGTGCAACGAAGGGGGTGAAGAATTTGCAGTGGACGGATGCCAGTTCCTTCTGCCCTTCTCCCTCACTTTCTCACAGACAAAAACTGTTTATTTTAGAAAGCCGTAAAAGAAATGCTAAATTAGCTTTGTCGCACTCAAATTTGTGCCAGCTCTTTTGTTGTAGGTTATTTAATGACAATAATGCAGCTAGACTATATAAGGAATAATCTAGTTCAGCCAAAAATGAACTTGTGTCATCATTAACTTTTCCTCATGTTGTTTCAAATTGTATGACTTTCTTAAACTAATAAACTACATAGCATGCATTAAAGGGATAGTTCACCCAAAAATGAAAATTCTCTCATTATTTGCTCGTTCTTATGATATCCCAGGTATGTATGACCTTCTTTCTTCACCAGAACACATTTGAAGAAAATTAGAAAAATATCTTAGCTCATTAGGTCCTTAAAATGCAAGTGGATGGTGATTCGACTTTTGAAGCTCCAAAAAGAACAGATCGTTAGCATAAAATCATCCAGCTGTCTTCTTAAGTGACACAATCGCTTTTGTTGTGAAAAGATCAAGATGTAAGTACTTTTTTAACTGTTAATCATCACTTCCGGTCAGCAGCGGTATGCGCGTGTGATGTAATCGTGTTGTCACGTGAAACACATGAGAACTGAGGCACGTGCAACACACATGGAAGAGCAGCGCTGTTTACAAGTGAGTAGGAGGAACGCAGCACAGAAGCTTTGTTGGTTTTGGTTTAGATCTGTATTTATCTGTTTCTTTACTCACAATGGTGCGTTTTTGTGCTCATCCTGGATGTCTAAACCGAGAGGAGAACATGAGATTACGTCCGTAACATGCCAACGCAAATACGTCACACGAGAGACTGCTTGAACTGCACCCTCTTGTGAAGCATTGGATTATAGTTAGAAAGTACTTAAATATCAATCTTTTTCACACCAAAAGCGATCGTATTGCTTTAGAAGACATTAATTTAACAGCTGGAGTTGTATCGATGATGTTTATGCTGGCTGTCTGTGATTTTTGGAGCTTCAAATGTCGGATCACCATCCACTTGCATTTTAAGGACCTACTGAGCTAAGATATTTTTCTAATTTTCTTCAAATGTGTTCTGGTGAAGAAAGAAAGTCGTACACATCTGATATCATGAGGGTGAGTAAATAATGAGAGAATTTTCATTTTTGGGTGAACTAACCCTTTATTCTTTCCTGTGGAAAGCTTTGATATGTCAAATGGCACATCATTTAACATCTTTATAATAAACATTCAAAATGTGGAATGTTCTTGTTAAATGATCATTTCAATTTTACTAAGCTTATTTAAGAGTTGTAAGTAAAAGTTACTGAAATGTTTAAGTTAAATTTACTCTCTCATTTCAGTCAATAGTATGTAATGAAATTAAGTAGATTTCACTTAATTTTATACCATTAAAATGTATTTGTGAGCAACCTGTTAGCAAAAGCATTAAAGCAAGTAAATTTTACTTGTCAACTAGTTTCAATTTGTGTTTCTCAGAGCTGTTGTATTAAAATATTACAGAATATAGAGTTGTATGGACAACTTTTATGGTGCTTTTTTGTCCTTTTTGGATCTGTACAGCCACTATATTCTGTTGTATATATATTTGTATATATGGAAAAGAGCAGCTTGGACATTTAGTTCTTGGACCCTTTTGTGTTCAGAATTTTCCTTTTTGGGTGAACTATTTCGTTAATATTGAAATACAGAATAATTAGGCTACTTTTTCTATTTCTGAATTTGACATGGACTGTACAGGGAAATGTTCCCCAATCCCCAATTATATCATGTATTCAAAATAATCACGTTTTAGATCAACAGCAATTATATGCTTCATGCAACAGCATTACAGACGCAACTGTGGCCAGTTTTGCTAATGCCATTAAAATAAATGGGAAATACATAGGATGTACTGATAAAAGGCTTAATTTTGCGGACCATGTCCCTTGTGATTCTTTAGCTTTATCTCATTATTATTCTCCACGCTTATAACCAGCTTAGCACACCCTTCCAAAATGCAGTATCCAATTGGATGAACACAGCCTGTCATTTATGGTGAAGCCCCATCTGCGGGGCACATCACTGGCCAGGAACTGATCTGGGATCTGGCAATGCAATCCTCACAAGGCAAGTGGGATTCCGGAAGTTCTTAGATAATGTCTTCTCCAAAATCTCCCTCTAAATCACTGCCTCGCTTTCCGTCTTTCTGTCCCTCTGTTTACAATAAAATCCTCAGACAGCTGCACACACCTGGTAGCTAACTCATGTTGGTGAGGCAGTTGTGCTTGAGTTTTTCTGGAAGTGAGTTTTGTGATGCTTGTGCATGTGTGTCTGTGAGTTAGGTTGCTCATGTTACAGAGATTATACTCCACAATAGTAGCACCCCCAGTCTTTCTGTCTGCCCCCATCCCCCACAGTGGTATACGCCTCCTCCCACATGCATCTCCCACATGCCCTTCACTCAGTCTTGGCTACCAGCCCATTCAGAGGGAGCCAGTGGCTTCAGGCCCTTCATGTGTTTTACTTACTCCAAAATCTTTGTTGATTTTTGCAGACATTCCTGCAGTTGCTGTTTTTGTTTTTCAAGGTAGTTGCAAGGTAATTCTCTTTGGTCAAGTTTGCAGAATAGTTTATATTAAGAGGGTTTGCTGCCAGTTTTGAGTATCATTATTAGTTAGTTAACTTGTTTTTTACACTTTCTGAAGAAAATGTGAGTGGTGTTTAGGGATGAGTGATATGGCTTCAGAATTTATATCTCAATATTTTCAGCAAATTGACGATATTCTGTATATATCTCGATAATTATGTTTTTGCTCTGAAATAGCATAAAAGTGTTTTATTTATTTTTTAATCAGAGGAGCCATCATTTCATCTAAACAGCCATTGTAGCCATGTAGAATTAATATTTCATAAAAGGCATTAAATTAAAATCTATTTAAAAATGATGAAGGCATGTTTCCCACAGTTATTCACTAAATTAACACAAGGGAAAGTAAAATGTAATCATTTTCATTGGTTTGCACGTTTATACTTAATATTTAACATACAGTCATATATGAAAGCTTAATATTTACCTTTAACATATTTATTTTTAATAAAACATTTTTCTCTGTGAATGAACAAGGTGTGCAAAAACTACTGCACTTATTTTTTTGGAAAACAGATGAATATTGTATAGTACTAAATTATTACTGTGGAACCCAGTCAGGTTTATTAATATAATATAATACTGAATTATTATTATTTTCAGGATAAGATTTGTTAATTGCTTGAATGCTTGAACCTGCAGTACTTCACAATGCAGATGAACTGTGCTATAAACACTAGCCCATGAGCCCGCCGCCCCCACGCGTGCACACAGATCGGCGCATCACTGGTTCATTCTGAAGCACACACAGACCATGTTTATCTGTCTTTAATCACAGCCTTTGGCAGTTATATAATCACATATGATCATATCTCCATTTTGATTTTATACAGCCCTGAAGGATTGTGAAATTAGTCTACTGATGCACTCTACGAAACTTAATGGCCAAATAAAAGGCTCATTAAAATGATCGCGATATTCACGATATTATTGAATTTTACATCGTCAGCCAAATCATCAAGATTATATTGTGGGTATTTGATGTATCGCCCAACCCTAGTGGTGCTTGCCCAGACAAAAGTCGACTGGTCTAAGGTTGCTTGCGGTTGCTAAAGTGTTGTGGGTAGTTGTTAAGTTGTTCTGCATGGTTGCTTACTGGCCCATGTCAAAAGACCCCACCCTCAAGTCTTGTTTCTGGTGCATAAAAATGGTAATTATTTAAACTGTGTCATTTATGTGCCACTGGCACATAAGGCAAAATTCAAAAATAACAACATACGGAAGTCCACAGTGGTCATGAAGTATTGTTATTTTCTGTCTTGTTTTCTCATGATCTTGACATATTTAAAGTTACAAATTATTTCTTATATGCCAGTAAGCAATACCGGCAAACACAGAGAGCATCCTAGCATTACCTACAAGACCCTAGTATAGTGCATGGGCAAACACCTCCAAAATCTAAATATTTTTTTGCAATTCTGTTGGTGACTCTAGTGTCAGAAATGGTACACTTCAGCTTTAAATATACTGGACACATCACAAAATCATCAGGTGTGAGTGGCATGTGATCCTACACATGTCTTATTATGTGGTATGACAGCATGAGATGTATTTCAGTGCTTTTTGAAATTTAATCAAGATTCATGTCATTTCATGCCTCTATTCAAGTATCTTTTGAGACAAAGGAACTGTCATGATATTCATTGCACTTCTCTGATAACCGAAGGCAAAAATTCCTCCAGAACCACCACACCCATAACATTTTATGTCTTCAACAAGTTATACTCTGTCCATAAGCTATGGTCAGAGCTGAGAACAAAAGATGGACCAGAGTTAAATAACTGTGAAGTGTGTAAAAAAGTCATTGTTTTCAAACAGGTTTCCTAAACACTCCCCATTCGTTCCTGCCCCAAGCTCAAAACATTGGTTGAACCATTGTTGATATGTCTAACAGTTCGGGATGCTCAAAGAAACAGAGCAATGATAACAGTGTTTACAGTTTTTGGGGAATCAGTCGATGAATGACTTACTTATCGCTTGTCTCTGCATATTAAGCTGGAGCAGGAGAAAGTATTTTAAGCATCTCTGATGTTATGTGTGGCCAAATAATGTTCATATGGCTGGATGAGTGATATGTTGTTTGCACAGTTTAATAGATAACCCACTGGTAAAGGTTAGTGCTCACTTATTTCAGTCATATCAGTCAAATAAAAGCTAACTGTGTGAGTGCTTCCACTCTGAAGTGTGAAATCTTGAAATATCATCCAAAACCACATAAGCACTTTGCCCTTTCTCTCCCAGAGGTGCATCTTGTTGGATTCCACATTTTGGGGGTGTTTGGGTGGCCCAAAAGGAGGCTTTTGTTTCTCCTTTCAAAGATATACCAGTACGGTTGTTCCTTGTCTGGAATTGACTGCCCTTTTCTGACCAAAAGTTTACCAGATTGGAAGCCCATATGCTCTAAAGTGGTTCAAACAAGTTGCTGTTTTAGACTGATTCATGCTCAGTGTCCCTTATTCAAACTGTTACCAGCATATTGTAGGATAAGCTGCAAAAACTGATCACAGATCTTTTCGAAGGGGTAATATCTCCCCTCACCCACAGCTGTGGGCATCGTGCCAACATCCTGCCATCAGCAGCCCTCTCTTCATTCTTTCCCTGACTCCCTGTAGATCTGATAATCAAGCATAGTGGGTTCATACTGGCACATTCAGTACCTAGATATGAGTGTGTGCATATGCACATGCATATTCAATAATGCACGCCCACAATGCATAGTCCCTCTCAAGCCATGCTGTTGTGGTAATGCATGTCTTTGTAGTTGCTCTCAGCAGGGAATATGTCTGGCAATGAAGGCCTGTATGGAAGATGGTGGCATTGTACTGTAATTTATAGGCATTCTAAAGCAACAATATCATTGAATGAACCCTACAACAAAGGGAATGTTTCTTTGTGCCTTTCTTACAAGGCTATATGTTTGTGACTTTAAGTGTACATGCATATACTACATAAGCATATTCACAAATCTGACATTTTTGAGGAATTAATGTGTGTGTTTTTTTTTAATGAAATAAAATAAAGACTTCTATGACAGGTATACTATGGCCCCGTTTACACCTGGTATTCTTATGTATGTTGGTTAAATGTACAGTAGTGAATGTACTGTGACTGCCAGCTGTCTCAGTGTATTTAAAGTGTGCACTAGCAGCTCCATACTGAACTCTGAATGGATCATTAATGACAATATAGCATATTTTACAACAGCAACCTCAAACCACGAAAAATGTAATGGTGGCAACAATCCTATATATCAGTTCTTGACAGTGGCCATTTTATTTCCAAGGTTTCCCCCTGGATTCTGGATGCAACATTTGTTATTTGATCCTTTGTTGACATGATAATTTTCCTCTGGCAAAGTAAGGTAACACTATATGGCAAATATTTTACATGGAGGCTAGGGATAATCTTTGTGGTAAAGTCATTTTTTAAAGCTGAGAGCCGCACACACGTTACACAACAAATGTTGTGCTATGCAGTGAGACATTTGAGCATTTGTATTATTCTGTTTGATGGACTCACTGTAATTTATTTTAATGATGTGTACCCTAAAATTCCTGACCTTTTGGAGTTAAAATGAGCTACGGTGCCATTTATAACAGAGAAAGACAATGCTAACAATTCATGCCCTGGGCACCAGACAGTTTTACTCACATGGAAATGGTTACCAGTCAGAACAGCTGGATTCAGCCAGAGGTGACGTCTTACTCGGTCCTATTATTCAATCAGAGAAGCATATCAGACCAGACATGAGTCATGACGTCCAAAATAGGGGCCACTCGATGGCAAAGAAGTGATTTTTCATGTACAGATCAGAATGGATTATTTTATGTAACCTTATTTCATGTAACTTTTGTGAGTCATAACTGGCAACACAACAAGACATTTTCAGCTCTCCTTGCAGGACAGAAAAATCACAAATGAGATCACTTTAATATCTCAATTGAGATTAAATGTAGAACAAATGGAGACTTTTGCTTAAAGACTTTTTCCCTGATTCTCAGATGTTTTTCAAGAAAAAAAGAACCCTTAGTAATCTTTCATGTGTCTCCTGCTTCTGTAGAGTTTCAAAAGAGATCTCAACAATGTCTCAAACTGTTCTCAGATTTGCCAACATACTAAAGTCTGCAATTAGAAGTCAGAGATTTCAATATGAATTTCATTTCTCATCTAATATTTATAATAATAAGATCAAATTCTTCCAAACCCAAATTATTAGAGCAACATTCTCAACAAATGTTAACAATTGTCTCATTTGTGTTTTTATTTTTAGGTCTCCCAAGGAATTTTAGGAAAAACATCTGTGACAAATTTGATACTTATTTTATACACTGTGAAACTAACTGAGAATTTAAAAGAATAGTTCACCCAAAAATGAAAATTCTCTCATCATTTACTCACCCTAATGCCATCGCAGATGTGTCTGACTTTCCTTCATCTGCTGAACACAACCGAAGATTTTTAGAGGAATATCTCAGCTCTTTTGGTCCATACAATGCAAGTGAATGGGTGCCAAAATGTTGAAGCTCCAAAAATCACATAAATCAGCATAAAAGTAATCCATAAGACTCCAGTGGTTAAATCTATATCTTCAGAACCTATTTGATACGTGTGGGTGAGAAACAGATCACTTGTACATTCTTCTTCTTGTGTTTTTGTTGATTCACATTCTTCATGTATACGCCCCGTACTGGGCAGGGAGAAGCATTTCAAGCAAAAAAGGACTTAAATATTGATCTGTTTCTCACCCACACCTATTATATCAGATGGATTACTTCTATGATGCCATTATGTGCTTTTTGGAGCATCAAAATTTTGGCACCCATTCACTTGCATTGTATGGACCTACTGGGCTGTGATATTCTTCTAAATCATAATTTGTGTTCTGTAGAAGAAAGAAAGTCATACACATCTGGGGTGGCATGAGGGTGAGTAAATGATGAGATAATTTACATTTTTGGGTGAACTATCCCTTTAAGTCTTAAAAGCTATGAAAGAACATTGTTTGAGCAATGAAATCAAATGTACCTCTTGGTGCAGAAATAGCACATGCTATTGGTTGGTTCCTTTATAGATTCTTCTGTGATACATTACAACTGTACTGAATCTTCAGACTGATCACACAATGAAATCGGAAACAGCAGGTTGACTTTTCTTTAGCTAAAATCGGTCTGTGGTTACCAAAATCCGAAACACTGCCCCCAGTGGCCAAAGCGGAAAGTGCTGTTGGGCATATGTGCATGTGTGAGGTCCATTTCCTGGGTGTAATGTCCACAGAGGGGCACCAAAAGTGAGTTGTTTTCAGCTGTACAGGCCGTAATACATTGAAGATGAATGAATATTTTATAAACCATAACCCCCAACCCGAACCCCAAACCTAAAGCTAACCATCAGCGGAGCACAAATTTTAGAGGGGAAAATGCAACCTTCTATTCGTGCTTGTTACTGATTATGCGAACACACGTTCTGGTTTCAACACGGGATACAAACTTGGGTCTCCCATGCTGCTGACACAATGGGCGTCCTGTCATGCCACAGGGGAAGGTAAACACACTGGAGCCGATGCAAAAATGTCTGAAAGGAAATGGTGCTTGTCGGTGAGTCGGCATTATGTGGACGATACTAGGGTACTGTAACTTTCGGAAACAACATGCCGACTTCCCATGAAATCGTGTTGGAATCTTGAAGACACAGAGCAACAACACCCGGACTCACTTATTATTATTTTGGGAGATTTTAATAAAGATAACCTCACCCGTGAACTGCCAAAATACAAACAACACATCACATGCCCAACCAGAGACAGAAATATACTGGATCACTGCTACACCATTGTAAAGGATGCATATCACTCTGTCCCACGTGCAGCTTTAGGACTCTCTGATCACTGTCTGGTTCATCTTCTCCCAACCTACAAGCAGAAACTAAAATCAGCTAAGCCTGTAGTAAGGACTGTAAAGTGATGGACCAATGAAGCAGAGCTGGAACTACAAGCCTGCTTTGACTGCACTGATTGGAGTGTTTTTGTGGCTGCAGCCACAGACCTGGATGAGCTAACAGATACTGTGTGACATCATATATCAGTTTCTTTGAGGATATGTGCATCCCTACTAGGACATTTTTGTCATTCAATAACGATAAATCATGGTTTACAGGAAAACTCAGACAGCTTCGTCACGCCAAAGAGGATGCTTACAGAAGCGGGGATAAAATATTGTGCAATCAAGCCAGGAACACACTGACTAAGGAAATCAGAGTGGCTAAAAGAAGCTACTCTGAAAAGCTGAAAAACCAGTTTTCAGCCAACGATCCTGCATCTGTGCGGAAAGGCCCGAAAAGCATCACCAAGTACAAGACACCTCTCCCTCGCTCTGCAGAGAGTCAACTAATGGCTGATGAACTGAATGTGTTTTACTGCAGGTTTGAAAAGCCCAGTCTCACACCCCTCCTCTGCTCTGATCTTCACTTCACACACACACCAACACCTTGTGGAACCACCCTCCTTCCCCCTCATGCTACTCAATTTGCACTTACTCTATGATCTTTTAGGAGGATGCGTGCCAGGTCTTTCGGCAACAAAAGACTAGGAAAGCTTCAGGCCCATACGGTGTTTCACCTGCCTGTCTGAAAGTCTTCTCTGACCAACTGGCCCCCATCTTCACACAGATCTTCAATAGATCACTGGAGCAGTGTGAAGTTCCCTGCTGCTTCAAACACTCCACCATCATTCCAGTCCCCAATAAAACAACAATCACTGGACTTAATGACTACAGACCTGTCGCTCTCACGTCTGTGGTCATGAAGTCGTTTGAGAAACTGGTTTTGGCCTACCTGAAGGACATCACTGGACCCCTGCTGGACCCCCTTCGGTTTGCTTACGGATCAGACAGGTCTGTGTATGATGCTGTCAATATGGGACTGCATTATATCCTGCACCACCTCGACAGATCTGGGACTTATGCAAGGATCCTATTTGTGGACTTAAGTTCAGCCTTCAATACCATCATTCCTGATCTTCTCTCAACCAAACTGACCCAGCTCTCCATGCCCACCCCAATCTGTCGATGGATCGCCAGCTTTCTGACAGATAGGCAGCAGCTAGTGAGACTGGGGAACTCACATCCGGGACCTTCACTAGTAGCACTGGTGCTCCTCAGGAATGCGTCCTCTCTCCACTGCTCTTCTCCCTGTACACGAATGACTGCACTGCAAAAGACCCCACTGTCAAGCTCCTGGATTTTGCAGATGACACTACGGTCATCGGCCTCATCCGTGATGGTGATGAGTCTACATACAGACGGGAGGGTGATCAGCTGGCTGTCTGGTGCCATCACAACAACCTTGAGCTGAACACGCTCAAAACATGGAGATGATAGTGGACTTCAGGAGAAATTCCCCCGCACAAGGTGGCAGAGGCTGTCTCTGCTGTGCCCAACTTTGATAGGGATGTGGATGGGGGGTGAAAAAGAAAGTCTCAGCTTTCTAATGTTATAATTATTATGTTTCTGTGAACTCTAAAAATCGCGGAGAGAGAGCGCTATATGCAGCGCATCCATTTTAATTAGCATGATTGGTCACCACATTAAGAAACTTCAAAACAAAATGTATTGTTTAAATTTGTTGATAACATTTACATGGATTACAAGCTCAAAATAAAAATATAATTAAACACAAAACAGTCAAAACTTTTTTTTCGTCTAAAATAACATTTCTTCGTAAACAGCCCATTGCGACTTCAGACTCAACATGAAAAACCCAGTAAATTCATTAAACATCTTACCTTTTAGAATTTAAGACAGTCCTAACTTTAAGATGTTATTTACGACGATATTTAAGATTTTTTTTTTTTCGAGAATTTGAATGCTTCTTAAGAAAAAAGATAAAACATTTCTTAAGTTTATTCGGGAATACAAAATATTCGTAACTTTTTTCTTAAGTTACAAATTAAAAGAAAATGGTAGTTAAGAAGAAATTTCTTCTTAAGAACGTTTCGTGAATCCGGCCCCTGGGCTCTACCATTTCTCAGGACCTGAAGTGGGACACCCACATAGACTCCATTGTGAAGAAGGCTCAGCAGAGTTTGTACTTACTTTGCCAGCTGAGGAAGTTCAACCTGCCACAGGACCTGCTGAAACAGTTCTACTCGGCCGTAATTGAGTCTGTCCTGTGTACATCTATAACTGTCTGGTTTGGTTCAGCCACCAAATCAGACAGAAGGAAACAACAACGGTCAGTCAGGACTGCTGAGAGGATTATTGGTGCCCCCCTGCCCACCTTCCAAGACCTGTACTTCTCCAGAGTGAAGAAACGTGCAGCTAGAATCACTCTGGACCCCACACACCCTGTCCACTCCCTCTCTGAACTGTTGCCCTCTGGCTGGCGCTACAGAGCACTGAGCGCCAGGACATCCAGGCACAAGAACAGTTTTTACCCTCAGGACATTTTCCTCATGAACAATTAAACTGCCTCAGGACTCCCCCATAGTGCAATAATGTAAATACATATCTCATGTACATATGTAAATTCACATATTTAATTCAATAACTGTACATACCCCTACCTTGCACATACATTACCACTTGCACATGTACATATGCCATTCTGTTATATGTCCTGTTATTTGTATGTCTATTTATACTCTTACCTTGTTTTATATTCTGTGTCTCACTGTTCTGTGTGCACTTGTTTCTCCTATCACCCAAAAAAATTCCTTGTGTATGTGAGAACACTTGGCAATAAAGCTCATTCTGATTCTGATACTGATTCTGAAGTTTCAAAGTCACAATGCAGCGGATCCGTCCTTAAACATGATAGTTATACACTTTCTTGACTCAAAATAGGCTTATCTCATTTATACGTTAAATCACCCTTGGTTATTCTTTGCAAATGAATTTAGTGAACATCAAAGCTAGATCAAATAGAAGGTCCAAGCCCATTGATAGAAGTGAAATTAGCAGAGAAGATGAATGACAAATATCATCAGATGCAGCTGTCGCCCAGCTGTCACACATTTCCCTCCACAAGCCTTGAAGGAGACCCTTGTTTTAAGAGCATCAGAAGACACTAATGGACTGTTCATCTCAGTGCTACCTCAACCAGGTGGTGTCAAACACACTCATGGATGCATTTTAACTGTTCATGTCAGACTTAATCAAATACATGCCTCAGGGAGGTGCTGACTTGAGCTCACCCATGTTGACAGAATTCTTTTAGAATAGTTACTCAGTTGAGTTCTTCAGTTCTCTCAGACATGTGACTATGTTAGATATAATAGGTTCAACCGTGGAATTAAAAGCTAGATAAATTCTTGTTAATGGTAAATAAGTGCAGCGATTGAGAGCATACCCTTTGCCCACAAATGACACAGACACCACAGTGCTGCTCTTTTTGCAGTTTGGAGTCTTCCTGGTGGGTCTTAGGGGCCTGTATTTATGTCTGATGTCTTAAGTCCTAAACCTCTCACCCTGTGAGTGTCTGCTTCCAGAGTCACTCTCAAGGGCCCCTTACTGTCCCATAGGGGCCAGATTTATGATCTGCTTTGAGAAATTTACCTCAGAATTTACCTCATGAATCTGGACTCTCCCTTATCGCATACACACATTACTTTTGCAAAGGTTCAGTTCCTACTCTTTGTAGAAAAACTAATTGAATGGATATGAGCTTACACAAGTAGGCTAACTTTTATTTTCTTGCCACACACTTTATTGCAACAAATGTATGTGCATATTGTTGGGCGAATTCACTAAGCAGTTTCACCACTTTATTGTGTGGAATCTCAGTACAAAAATATGTGTCTTATTCACTGACTATTCCAATCCAACTTCACCAGGCACTAATTGTGCTAAAATAGCACTGCGCCATGAGCATTTAAAATGAGTAATTGTCATTCTTTTCAGCTCAAACACTCCTCCTTTCTATGTAAATTAGGCTTATTGTAGTATGCACTTTATACACAGACCTCGGCACTATTTGCATGGTGCAATTAACGTTGTGCTGTAACCGCTGCGGAATGTATGTGGGAAAAGTAATTTCATTTAAGAGATTCATAAAAATTTTGTGTACATTTTCTAGCATTCATGGCAGCAGTAATTTATTAAGTAATGATAATTAATGATGGAGAAAAGTGTTATAATCCAGATACATGGTGAAGCCAAGCACGCATTTGCCATTTTAAAGAGCCAAATGGTGAAGTAACGCTATATAGTCTCAGTAAAGTACAGAATGTACACACTCAGAATTCGGCGACAGTTGGTCGAAAGTTCTGCTGCTAAAATCGATCTTTGCTTAATAAAATTCGAACCACTGCCCCCAGTGGCCGAATCTGGAAATGTTGTTAAAAGTTTGGGAATGTGTGAGCTCCAGTTTCAAGTTGTTTTTTTAGTTTAGTTTTTTAGTCCTTAACCACAACCCAAAACCTAATTGTCAGTGGAGTAAAAATGCAATGGGAGATGACGATTGTCAGTTATTCTGCAAAATGGAGTCGATTTCAGGGTGCATTAACATTCGGAAGCAACATGTTGATTTCTTGTGTGATCATGTAGCACTAAGAACCGACTCACAAGTTCGGGAATTGCCATTTATTTGTATTCAGCAATACATTTTTGGCCCTGTTTGAGCAATCACCTGATTTTCATATTTTCTATGAGCTAAAACAAGACAGAAAGTGCTTATAAATAATTTAAACGATGTTATCATTCTTAGTGAATTCCCTATTAATGTTTGCAAAGGTTCAGGTTCTACTGGACTGAAATACAGTGTGCAGTGTGGTTTCACTCTAAATAGACGCTAAATTAATTGATAAATAGTCACATATTTTCTTGCCACACACTTCATTACAACTTGAAAGTATTTGTGTATTGTGAATCTTATTTGAAGAGACCTGGTTGCAGTATGACCTCACACCTTACTATCAGATCTTCTATGATACATGATATGCTTGACTAAGCTGTCTGTGTTGGCTCTGCTCTTGCACAAAGGCAAATTATACTTGATTTTTAAATATTTCTTTAGTAAATGACAGGGTGCCAATGAGTCATGACTGAGATTGTGGTTGGGATGTTACAGGCCCTCCACAGAGACTAGCTGTCCTATGTCTCAATATCTATCAAAATGAGCTAGGAACAGTTTTCTTTGTTTAGCTTGCTAGATCACTGCCACATGTGCAGACCCATTGGTGGATTATTGTGAAAAATTATAGATGAAGTGAATAATTCTGTACAACTAGTGCCACCAAACGGAATTGCAAAAATAGCAAACAGGTTTCTTTGTCTTCAGTTGGTCAGTCTAGCGCCATTGGTTGAGCCAGAGTTCCTGTGTCAGGCAGGTCAGGATGCTCAAACAAACCCAGGAAAGTTTTTACACTTTTACACAGGGGAATCATCCAACAAAATGGCTTACTTATGCTACATAATAAGCTGGGATAGGAGAAAGTTTTTTTTTTAGCGAAACATTCCATACTTCACCTTATACTGAACACAGAGCAGCATAAAATGGTAACACTTTAAAATAAGGTTTAATTTGTTAACATTAATTAACAACATTAGTTAAGCATGAACTAACAATGATCAATACTTTTACAGCATTTATTAGTCTTAGTTAATGCTAATTTCAACATACACAAATACATCAAATACAACACTGATCAGCCACAACATTAAAACCACTGACAGGTAAAGTGAATAACATTTCTTATCTCGTTACGATGGCACCTGTCAAGGGTGCATCGTGTACCTGGGGAAGAGATGGCAGCTTGATGCACCATGGGAAGAAGGCAGGCCGGCGGAAGCAGTGTGATGCTCTGGACAATGTTCTGCTGGGAAACCTTGGGTCCTGGCATTCATGTGGATGTTACTTTGACACGTACCACCTACCTAAAGATTGTTGCAGACCACGTACACCCCTTCATGGCAACAGTATACCTTGATGTCAGTGGCCTCTTTCAGCAGGATAATGCGCCCTGCCACACAGCAAAAATTGTTCAGGAATGGTTTGAGGAACATGACAAAGAGTTCAAAGTGTTGACTTGGCCTCCAAATTCCCTAGATCTCAATCTGATTGAGCATCTATGAGATGTTGTGTAACAACAAGTCTGATCCATGGAGGCCCCACCTTGTAATTTACAGGACTTAAAGGATCTGCTGCTAACGTCTTGGTGCCATATACCACAGGACATCTTCAGAGGTCTTGTGGACTCCATGCCTCGATGGTAGGGTTGCACGGTATACCGGTGCTACAGTAGTATCGCGATACTAAAGCTTCAAAATACTGCTAGTGCCAAAGTATTTTTTAAATGGTAGTACCGATAATATGGTAGTACCATAAGTTATGTTTTGTGTGGTAGTAAATAGTATTTTCGCTAAAACCTTCATTTGAATCAGACCTACACTATCAGTCAAAAGTTTTGAAACACTTGACCGAAATGTTCTCATGATCTTAAAAATATTTTTATCTGAAGGCGTATGCTTAAATGTTTGAAATTAGCTTTGTAGTTAATATTTATTTTATATTAATTTATTTCATTATAAATCTAAAATTTAATAATAAAAAAAAGTTTTGAAATTGATGACTTGGACCAAATAATAAAGAAAAGCAGCCAATAAGTGCCCAACATAGATGGGAACTCCTTCAATACTGTTTAAAAAGCATCCCAGGGTGATACCTCAAGAAGTTGGTTGAGAAAATATCAAGAGTACATGTCTGCAAATTCTAGGCAAAGGGTGACTACTTTGAAGATGCTAAAATATAACACAGTTTTGATTTATTTTGGATTTTGTTTAGTCACAACATAATTCCCATAGTTCCATTTATGTTATTCCACAGTTTTAATGACTTTACTATTATTCTAAAATGTGAAAAAAACTATAACAAAGAATGAGTAAGTGTTTCAAAACTTTTGCCCGGTAGTGTATGTCTGCATAACATTACAAATTTAGTCTTTTCGTGTGGCGTTCCCTTCACGCAAGCACAAAATACTGTTTAGAATTTGCCCCTTATATGGTATTGTTTATTTTTCAATGTGTGGGTTTCCCATGCTTCAAACACACATCTGAATCCCAGCATCTTAATTTGGCGGTCGTGTCTCTCTCCTAATGGATAATATGGATTTAAATAAAACTTTGGACAGTGAGAAGCTTTTTAAAAAACACAATTCACATAATGAGATTTGGAGTTAGTTTTGGGTTTACCTGATGGGAAAACACATCTGAATGTCTACAAAGATTTCAAGCCAAAGGGGGAAACACCAGCAACCTTATTAAACACCTTCGGACACATCCCACTGCTTCTGCAATATACACACCGGTTAGTGCCACTTTACTTAACCTAAATGGTTTATCTTTTTTTATTTTTTTATCCCCTTTTCTCCAAATTTGGAATGCCCAATTCCCACTACTTAGTAGGTCCTCGTGGTGGTGCGGTTGCTCACCTCAATCTGGGTGGCAGGGGACAAGTGCCTCCACTTCTGAGACCGTCAATCCATGCATCTTTTCACATGGTTCGTTGTGCATGAAACCGCAGAGACTCCGCATGTGGAGGCTCATGCTACTCTCCGCGATCCACGCACAACTTACCACGTGCCTCATTGAGAGTGAGAATCACTTAATCACGACCACGAGGAGGTTACCCCATGTGACTCTACCCTCGCTAGCAACTGGGCCAATTTGGTTGCTTAGGAGACTTGGCTGGAGTCACTCAGCACACCCTAGATTCGAACTCATGACTCCAGGGGTGGTAGTCAGCATCAATACTTGCTGAGCTACCCAGGCCCCCCCTAAATGCTTTATCTTAACATTTACAGATTTACCATTTCTCTGAAATATCGAACGTTGCACTCGTTTATTTTTTTTTTCCAATTACAAATGCATGGTGGTGGTAACTTCGCATTTATGATCAGGGCTGCGTTTCCCAAAAGCATCGTAAGCATTGCCGTCAGTGGTCTCTATGATCAAGTTAAGCTTGCGATGCTTTTGGGAAACTCAGCCCAGATCGGTTTGGTAATTCGATCACGTCCCTGAGCCGTGCGATCGAACCAGTGTGTGTGTAATTTGCATTCGTGCTGCTCTTTACCAGGAGAGAGGGGCTGAAGCGGTTGTAATAATGAAACAGCTGCTCAAAATTATCTTTTCAATGTTACACAGAATTATCTTTATTTTTATGTTACCAAATACCAACATTCAAAAAATCACAGAATAATGGAATAAATGTTTAAAGCTGTTGCCGTTTGAACTGGCTGTTTTGATGCGGCAAAGTTTTTTTTTTTATTATTTATTTATTTATTTATTTTTTTTTTACATCAAATTAAGAATGTATTAGGTAATATGTTAGTCCATTGGACCCGTCTCCCAATTCATCCATCAGTTATTTTCATCACTTCCAGAACAACAAGTGGAATGGCTAGTTTCTAAGAACCACTATGACAAACTGTTAAGAATTAATACAATATTGTATGGTATCGTGATACTACTTTGTATCATGATACTTTAGCTGATATAGTATCGTAAGATATGATTATGGCATCGTGACAACCCTACTTGACAGGTCAGAGCTGTTTTGGCAGCACGAGGGGGATCTACACAATATTAGGCAGGTGGTTTTAATATTGTGGCTGATCGGTATATGTTAAAGGGTTAGTTCACCCAAAAATGAAAATTCTCTCATCATTTACTCACCCTCATGCTATCCCAGATGTATATGACTTTCTTTATTCTGCAGTACACAAACAAAGATTTTTAGAAGAATATCTCAGTTCTGTTGGTCCAGACAATGCAAGTGAATGAGTGCCAAAATTTTGAAGCTCCAAAATCCACATAAAGGCAACATAAAAGTACTCCAGGCGACTCTGGTGGTTACATCCATATCTTCTGAAGCGATATGATAGGTGTGAGTGAGAAACGGACCAATATTTAAGTCATTTTTCCTTCACTTTCACTTTTTCCTTCTGATTCTGGTGATTCACATTCTTTGTGCATATCACCACCTACTGGGCAGGGAGGAGAATATATGACAAAAAATGACTTATATTGATCTATTTCTCACCGACACCTATCATATCGTGTCTGAACACATGGATTTAACCACTGGAGTCATATAGATTACTTTTATGCTCCCATTTTGTGGATTTTGGAGCTTCAAAATGTTGGCACTCATTCACTTGCATTGTATGGACCAACAGAGATGTGATATTCTTCTAAAAATCTTCATTTGTGTTCTGCAGAAGAAAAAAAGTCATACACATCTTGGATGGCATGAGGGTGAATAAATGATGAGAGAATTTTCATTTTTGGGTGAACTATCCCTTTAGCATTAGTTAATGCACTATGAACTAACATGAATTAACAATGAACGATTGCATTTTTATTAATAAATATTAAATAAGATTTATAAATTCCGTAAAAACGAATGGAACCTTATTGTAAAGTGTTACCCATAACATGTTTTAACCTGAAAGAAAAAAAGTCTAACAAAACCTTCTAATCTTACTTTCTCTTTTGGATTTGCTTAACAGGCTGTAACCTTTGTGGTCTGGATCCCATTTCTTCTCATTAAAGGTGCTCATAAATGTAATCTTTATGTGCATTGAAACAAAGACAGGGATAACCAAGTACCCTTTACTTTAAATGTGTGATCTTGCTGTTTGTGCTTTTCAAATAAGGATTCAGATCTATCTGGAGGTACATTTCTGCTGTTCTTTCAAACCCACTTTCTAATGGTTACATATTTCCTGGTTTTTAACTGTAAATGGAAATGAAATGCACATTTTCTTATTTGTTGTATTGCCAGATCTGTCAGGATAATGTGGGAAACCTTGGCTACAGCCAGTCATTTTTCTATCTTTCAGAGACATTTTGACCTGTACGCTCTTGAAATGTGCCGTGCTCCTTACAAACTGCTCATTAATGGTGATATAATCCATTAGTTTATCATTAATGTCACCACAAATGGTAGGATTCACAGATTGATTTCAATGATAATGTTATAGCAGCTGCGTCCATCTAGATTCATCTTATGATGATATGCATAAAATCCCACTCAGTCATGTATCATAAATAAATTTGAGTATAGAGAGAGAGAGAGGAGATTATTGTCTCCTTGTTCACTTTTTTCCAGTGTGAATACTGCCAAGAGTATCTTCTGCTAAATCCAAATTGATTTCGCTCTAGGGTCCCTAGAGTCAATGAATTTGTATGTGTAATCTATTACTCTGTTCATTTAAAGAATGGCAGTTAGGAAAAGTTAGGAATGCATGTGTCCTTCATACATTATTTTGCCATGATTTGTAAAGGAGACATGTCAGTAGGACCTTATGGACTCTGCGCCAACAGATTTGTGCAGAATTCAACAGTCTGGTCTTCACAAAAATTTCCCAAAACCTGCAAGTTTGTTTTACCTTTTAAATAAAAGACTCTGTTTAGACGAACACATTTGACCATGTCTAAGCCCATTCAACAGAATTCCAACAATGTTCCCCAACAATCAGTGGACAAAATTTGGAATTTGAAGCGTGAAATGTAAAGAAAAAAAAAAAGAAAAACAGTTACACTACAGCATCACTTACAATAAGCTCAGCATAACTTCACAGTTTGTTGCTACCTTTATGAATAAATAATTCAGAGACTCATGCAAGCTGTGAAAGACCTTGTTAAAACTATCATGTAGCATTACTGACATACGTGAGCACAGTGATGATTAAAAACTGTTAAATTATTAATTTTTCTGGAGGTAGCACAGCTAGTTGCTGCTGATCCCTGAAACTTTAAGACTTTTATCCTGTGGTTGGGTAGAATTTCTTGGACATTTCTTATCCTATCCATTTTTTATCTCTAAGGCAAGTATATACAGAAGTACAAAATGTAGCACTGAATGATTCTCAGTGCATGATCATACAAACAAAGAACCTTTTTTATAATAGCCTGGGGTATAGATTTCTGCAAAAGGCCAAAAGTTGATGAGGAAGATGAGTCAGTGCCCCCCCTCCAGTGTGGGAATACTCATTGCGCAGCAAGTCGACTCCGCCTCCAACCGACTGGCATCTGCTCTCACAGCTGACGCCAGGAACTGTAACATTGACAGGCTGAAATAACCAAAACAAGCACACAATCATGCATTTAATTATTTGAGATGAGGTACAAGAAACTCACATCACGAATGGGACATGCAGTGGAAAACTCATTTGAAGGACTAGCGTCAGTATTTGAGCTGTTTAACTGTGTTGCAAGTGATAACTCCACAGGACACTTCCCTGCTACAAAGACTAGTTGAAAAGTCTGGTAGGTTGATCAGCACACCAGAATTCCTTGCTGGGGGGGCAGCATCCAAAACACAACATAAGCTCATGATACAACATAAGCTTGTGTCCAGCAATGCTGATATTTTCTGCATGGTTGTGGAAACTCCATTGAACGCTAAAGGAATATTCCAGGTTGAATATAGCTTTGTCTATAGCAGCAGTGGCATGCTGTTATTTCATATTAAACTGTCTTTCAGCTTTATAAAATGGTGTGTACAATAATGCGCACATGATGGAAGTCTGGCAGGCAATCACCAGACTGATCAAACTGTGAATTCGACAACAGTAAGCAGAAAGTTCTGCTTCTGAAAACGGTCTGTGCTTGGCAAAATTCAAACCACTGCCTCCAGTGGCCGAAACTGGGAGTGTTGTTGACCCATTTCCGGGTAAAATGTCCACATGGTGGTGCCAAAAGAGAGTTGTATTTTTAGTTGTAAATGATGTAATACAGTCAACAGGAATGCAAGTTTTATTAACTCTACCCCCAAACCAACATTCTATCCTAAACCTAACCATCAAAGGAGTAAAAATTTAATTTTAGAGTAAAAATGCAACCTACAAATCACGCTCACCATTGTTTACATGAACTTGATTACTTCCTGGTTTCCATAGGACCCATGTGATCATGTTGCAGTCACAAAACATTTAAATTATGTAAATATCACTCTGTTTCAAAAGTATAATTGTAACACTTTACAGGTGTTAGCATGAGACTGGTGTAATAGAATCACTTATCAAGCTTTGTTTGTGCTAAGTTATTTCCAATACTTCAACTCATGTCATGACATATCCAGTTGTTCATCCACCTAGAAAAGTAGTCTCATCTCAAAAGGTAAATTTAGATGATCCAGATGACAGCTCAAATAACAAACATTTTTACTGAAGACTAAAATATTTTACAAAAATATGAGCTTGACATTTCTGCTTTTACACCCTTTAGCCCACTTATCTGCAAGGCTTCCATTGTAAGCAGAGTATGTGAACGGAGCGGGGTGGGAGCGGCATGATTTTGCCTGGAGCGAGGGGCGGGTTTTAAAAAAAAATCAGAGCATCATTGTTTTCTCTCGATCCAAGAGCGCTCCACTAATGCTCCATCAAGGGCAAAACACCTGTTAACGGACCTTAATGCAATAATTCACCACGTGTTAAGCAGTGTTAAACACTATTGGCATGAAGGAAAGATGGAATTTCTGATATAACCAGAAACTTTCACTTTGTTTTCACGCTCCATATTGAGTTAAGCTTGCGGTAAAGCTTGACTTAACTACATGCTTGTGTCTTGTCTCTTTATTCTTTTGTCAACTGGCATATAGTGAAAATTAATGATGGGATGGCAAAGGGGAACACGAGTGGGGAGGTGATTGCCACGATCAAAGGTTTGTTGCGAAATCCTAAAAGACGTGTCCAAAAAACACGATGATAATCCGTTCACATGTGGAGAGAAAATCTAAAAGGTCAGTAATACATATATCCCCTATTAAATATTTTGAATAATCATATCAACATTCTAATCTAATGCATCTCAAACTTAACTGTTGGCTATTATGTCCCGCATTAAATAGAATTGAACTTTTAGCTACGTAAAAACACCAACTGAACTAATCAACATGTTAATATTTCGTAGTTTGACTTTAATTGATTGCCATCTAAATGTATTTTAGTGCCGTAGGCTAATTTATGCATTGTACATTTGCAGATGAAGAAGCTCAGCAAATGCGAATAGAGGAAGATTTAAAATATAAAAAAATTCAAACATGTAACAATGCGCTGCTGGCGCTGACAATGATGAAGACGATGATGATGAATTGAAGAACCCAAGTGCAATTTATTAATAAACGTGAAAACCCTAACTACAAATGTGAATGAAACATAAACATGAACTTGACTTAACATAAACTTGGCATAGCATGACCTGACATGAACAACGTACAAAACACATACAATACTTAACAAAGAACAACGCAAAACATGAGGGTTTAAATACGTGGACATGGGAGAACACATGACAAAGATAACCAATAAACAGACAGAACTGATAACAAGATAATCAACCAATAAACCAATAAAAACAAGACACATGAACATGAAGGGTACATCACATGACCAGGAAACAGGAACTAAACTTTTCAAAATAAAAGACATGGAAAAACATGAATCAACAAAACACACGACAAAACGCTAGTATTTCTAAAAGTGAACTCTGCATTAGACGTATAGTTTTGACAGTCTTATCTAGTTTTGATTAAAAAAAAAAAGTGTAAACATTCTGAGAATATATATCTTTTTTTTCGTTCACAGAATTATAGGGCAAGGTTAATTAAAAGTGCAATAATAGAAAATAATAGGCAATAATTAGGCAACAATACATAGGCCTAATAATGTTTTGTTTTTGTTCTAGTAATTTATATATATATATATATTTCTTTTTTTTTTTTTTTTGCATCTAGCAATTTATTTAATTGATCAAACCCAGAGAATGCTGCCAATATGTTTCAGAAGTAAGCTATAAAAATTATTTAATTTAGTCTTGGGCTAATGTTAGTGCTCTAATAAAGCACTTTGTAGCTTTTCTTCTAGTATTGTATATTTATTTAATACACCTTCTGCATGGAAGGTTGTGATATTAAAAAGCATACTGAAATAACTTTACAGTGGAGAGGTAGTTAGGCGCTAATTTTGCCATGGAGCGAACACGGAGGGGGTTTCTCTAATCCAGGAGCGTGGAGCGAGCCAGGGAAATGGACAACCTGGAGTGGAGCGGAGTGATTAAAGAATGCTTTGAGCGCTCCACTCCACTCTGATTGTAAGTGTATTACTGTAGAAGAACAATGGGTTTTCAATACTTTTTTCATACGGAGGGGTGTCAAAATTATTTTTAAGTAATTGACAGCACAAATGCTGTTGATAGATCTTAATTTGAATTTTAATCTGGAATATCCCTTCAGAAAAAAAAAACAAACAAACAAAAAAAAAAAAACAGCTAAAACCAGCCTAATATGGTTAGCTGGTCTTTGCTGGTTCACTGGCCACTGCATCCAATTTCTGTGTATCTGTCATATCTCCACTGACCTGAAAGTAAAAACTTTGAAATATTTGCTTTAATAAGTGAGATGAGACAAAATATTTGACCCTTTTTAATAAACTGTTGCCATTAAAACTAATTAGATTTAGGATAGTTTGAGAATAATTTATTAAATTATTGTAAATATACAGTAATTATAAAAGTACATTTAGTGTAATTAAAATTCCACATTCCAAAAGTCTTGGAGAAGAAAAAGCCATCATTCAACTTTGAGTATTCCCAAACAGCTCTTTGGATTCACTCCATTTCAGCAGGGTGGCAAATGAATGACACTGTGAATGACAGAGCCTATATGAACTGGCGAGACTTCATAGGAAGACGTCCAAGACAAAGTGCCTGCCATATTTGATGAAGATTTGGAATGTCACCAAACTGCATATTTGAGGATATATACTTCTGGACTGTGAGTAATGAAAGATCTGTGCTAATCCTACTACTCTGGCTCATGTGTCTAATATAGCCTTTTAAATGATACTTAATGAGCTGAATTCTGAATTCATATTTTAGAGGGAAACTAAGTTATATTAAATATACATATTATGCCTTTTGATACGTTACTAGTTAGAGTATATAGAATCCCATCCAAATTGAATCACAAAGCCAATGTTGCATTTCATTTCATGAGGCACAGCCACCAAAGTAATTTGTCAGTCCACATTGAAAGCTAAAATGCTCCCCAATGCTACAAGATCACAGGCAGTCAAGCATATTTAATGCTTAATATACAGCCATGTGGAGTGGGATTTTGGGGTTTCACTGTGGGCGGAGCTACCTGATAGAAATCAAGCGACCGACAACAACCGGACAAACTCATTAAAATAGAAGATATTTGATCTCTTGGCACTTTATTGCGGAAGGTCTGGTTATGGCTCATTGCATGTGCACAATGCCACGGCCAGTTGTGGACAAAGCCAAGCTACAATCGCATTATATAGGTTTGTTAGTCTGACTTCGCAAAAATCTGTCTTTCAGTCGGAAAACATTTACGTGACATTTTAAAAAGTTTAAATATTGTTTTAGTCCAACTGAAATCTAACTCTGAATGTAAACATACTGATGGTGTAATTCCTTCAGATTTGTTTGTTTGAAGCATGGGAAAACCTTACATTTAACTGATTGTTGAATAGTGTATGGTATTATTTAGGGATGTCCCGATACCAATACTGGTACCAGTACCGCACTCATGTACTGGTACTCGTAAAAATGCTCCGATACCAAAAACCGATACATCTGATGTACAAATGTCATTATGTAAACATTCCGCCCACAAATTAAAATCACGTTATGTTCACTTGAGATAATTTAACCGCAAAAGCTGCATGTAATTCAAATGCGAGCACTTGTGAATGTGTGGAGACAGTGTTGTGCTGATGCCGGCTGCTCATACCTGCTAAAGCTCCTCCATTGCTCATACAAGGAAAACACCAACATGAACATTGCACACTCTCTTTGTAGCAGATCACAGTAAACATATTGCAAATTTACATTGTTGCGTGAGGCACATACAGAGTACATACTTATTTAATTAAATAGCAGCCTTTTGCGGTTTAATAATCACTTTGATTCACGTAGCAACCGGCTTTTCCAGAGTGAGAAGCTGCTGTCATAACGTCAGAGCTCCATGGTCAAAACAACACAGAAACACTTCAAAATAAAAGCTCAGTTTAAAAGGTAGATTTATAGGAAAAAAGTATGACAAAATATATCACTTCTGTAAAGTAATGTAATATTCACTGTAATACTACTACTAATGATAATAATAAATCGGTAGTAATTGTATTATACTTAAGCAGTATCTAACATCTGCAATGTTCTATTATGCAGCCCTTTATTTGACAAAATATAACTAAAATTTTGGATTATTCTGTGAGGTTCTGCATATAAGAACTTAATTTGAATAAAATAATACAATATTATGTTGAAAATTAATTGTTATATTGTAATTTGAGAAAAGTTAATGAATTCATTTATTTAAACACCATTTTGATGATTTAAAAAAAAAAAAAAAAAAAAAAAAAAAAGGTATTGGACTCGGTATTGGCGAGTACCAAAAATTAAGTAATGGTACTCATTCTCAAAAAAAAAAAAAAAAAAAAAAATGGTATCGGGACATCTCAAGTATTATTTATTATTTTATTATTGCAGACATGACTTTAATTCAAATGACAGTTTTTGCATTGTAATAGTTGCTCCCACAGCAGTTGTATGTACAACTGCAACATGTTTAGTAGTAGACCTACTGTATTTACAATACTGCCATTAAAAAAAATATTGTGGAACTGCCGGTATTTTTGTGTCTCGCGATACTGTGCCGCACAACTTTTTAGTTTCTCAATAACATGTACAGTGTGATAGTGTATCATTCCTCTTGAGAGAGACATTCTGAATTGATGACTAAAGCAGATATGATTAAGAACCACATTATTCATCTTTTGGCCACCAAAATAGGAATGCTATGATGTGTTTTTTTTTTTTCTTTATGGCTTGTTTTTGCTCACAGATCAAGGTGATTGGTCTTATCTTTGAACTTGACGTTTGAAAAAGATAACTAAAGATCACATGGCTCTCCCTTCTCTCAGTATTAATTTGTGTTAAAAGATAAGTATGGCAAAGGGACAATCAGTTGTTTGCAAATCCTCAAACAGTTATCAATGAAAAAGTTTAGCTTTGTGATTTATGAGATCAAGAAAATGTAAGTTTTACTTACCTGTGGAAAAGTCACCACCTTGATGCTAGTGTTTCAGTCTGATATGCTGTTGATCATTATTATAATTATTGGAAATGTTCATCAAGAATTTAAAGGTCTTCTCAAAAGCAAAAAACAAAGAAAAATATAGCTGCAAGCAGCAATGACGGGCCCAAACACTACGGCGCCATCACCATCTGGTGGCTTTAGGAAAACAAAGCATGGTGGCTGCATGCATTTGAGAGGGTAAATATAAGAGGACTATTTCAAATTCACACAGTGTCACACTTCCTGTTGTCAGTTGGTGGTGCTATGGCCGTGACCCATAATAGCCATGTAAATGTGATTAGCCCCCATTACCAAACATTCAGCTGAATTTATCAAAATCATACAATTCACACAGAAGATTTAAGGAAATTCCTGTTTCACATTTTACCCTTATTTTATTGCGTCACCGTGGCAAAACTGTTCAATATATAAAAAATCCGTTTGCAATTTAGCATCTTCCATGTCTTGGCATAATACTGCCTAAATTTGGTGACAGTCACATGATTCCCCTAGGAGGGGTATTCAAAAGTTCAGGGGCTGTAATTTTCAAAAAAATTCACATTCAATCCAAAATGGCCGACTTTCTGTTGGGCGGAGCTAATGACTGTAATTTTGAAAGTTGTCCGGCCTGATGAGATCAATATATGTTTGGTGATCGTAGGAGAAACTGACACCACCACTTTTGTCAAAAGGTGGTGCTACAGAGCTCCCCAGCCTCACCCATGTGTTAACTTTTTCCCAGGTCTAATGGCTGACAACTCTGACATGTGTGCAAAATATCATGAAAATTCAAGCATGCCAATTTCCTCAAAAACATGTGAATATACATAAAAAGGAATAATGACATTTAATACATTGCCATGGCAACACTATTTAAGATAAAGAATCCCTTCAGAATTTTAAATCTGCACTGTCTTGACATTATTCTAAAAATGTTTGAAGCAATTAAGGTTAACATAATAGGGATATTTCAAAGTCTGTTAAAAGTGACACACTTCCTTCCGCCAGTTGGTGGCGCTATGGCCGTGACCCACAATAGCCACATCAATGTGATCAGCCAGCAAGGACAAACATTTAGCTCAATTTTTATGTAAAATCACACTATGAATGCAGAAGATATGAGACATTTCCTTATTCCATTTTTTTGACATTATTTTATCGCTTTGCCATGGCAACGTCATTCGATATATCAAAAAATCCCTTCGCAATTTAGCATTGTCAATGTCTTGGCATGATGTCGCCCACATTTGGTACCTGTGACATGAAATCCCTGGGAGGAGTATATCAAATTCCAGAGCATGCATTTTTCAAACAATCCAAAATGGCCAACTTCCTTTTGGGTAGAGCTTATGACTGTATGCGCAAAAGTTGTCCGGCTTGATGAGATCTATATGTGTACAAAGTTTGGTGACTGTAGCTCAAAAGGGATGTGCTACGGAGCCCCCCGAACATTACCATGTTTTAGGTGGTGCTGCAGAGCACCCCCCCCCCCCGCATGAACTGCACAGAACCTGTGGAAACAAGTCAAAATATCCCACCGACAAATATCAATGATATTTTGGACCCTAGATCTATCTGCCAAAAATCATAAGACTGAGAATATTAAGTTAGTAAAGCCTAGTCCTTAAATTTTTCTAAATTGTTTAAATTAACATGGTTAAGAAATGTATGCATTAAAGGGATAGTTCACCCAAAAATAAAAATTCTCTCCCCATTTACTCACCCTCATGCCATCCCAGATGTGCATGACTTTCTTCTATAAAACACAAATGAAGCTTTTTAGAAGAATATCTCAGCTTTGTAGGTTCATAAAACGTAAATAAATTGGTTGCCAAATATTTGAAGCTCCATAAAGCACATGTAGCCATCACATGTGTAGCCGATACACATCATGATGGTGCTGCGGATGGCTGCCTCGGTGTGGAGCGCTCCTATTGTTTTGTTGTTTTTGTTTGTTTGTCCTGTATTTAGTAATCTTTTTCCAGTCAGTTTTACGAGAGACGAACTGCTGAACATTCGACAGCATATACCAGACAATCTTTTCCCGGTTTTTGAATATTCAGATGTTTTGCTGGACATTTTAGTTGGAGGCGCAGCTCTGCTGTTCAAGAGACGCAGAAGAGGGAGACGAGCAGGCACGCTGGTCAAACTCCGTCGGCGCGGATTTCGAACAGCGCTGCCGCGTATTCACTTAGCGAATCTCCATTCTCTTCCTAACAAAACGGATGAACTACATCTCACCCGCACAAACAAGGACTTTTCAACCTCTGCTGCCTTGTGCTTCACAGAAACCTGGCTGAGTGAAGCCATTCCGGACAGCGCATTACATCTGCCGGGCTTTCAGCTGTTCAGAGCGGATCGCATCGTGGAGTTAATGGGGAAAATGAGAGGCAGTGGAACATGCTTTTAGATCAGTGAAAGTTGGTGTACAGATGTAACAACGTTAAAGAGGATGTGCTGTCCTAATTTGGAAGCACTCTTTATTAACTGTAAGCCTTTCTACTTGCCGTGGGAGTTTTCCTCGTTTATTCTGGCGAGTGTGTATATTGCGCCAAACGCGTGTTTGAATGCCGCGCTGCAACAGCTGGCTGATCAAATCAGACACATAACAACAATACCCGGACTCAGTTATTATTATTCTTGGGGATTTTAACAAAGCAAATATCACACGTGAACTGCCCAAATACAAACAGCACATTACATGCCCCACCAGAGACAGGAACATACTGGATCACTGCTACACAACAATAAAGGATGCATATTGCTCTGTCCCTAGAGCAGCTTTGGGACTCTCTGATCACTGTCTGGTTCAGCTTCTTCCAACCTACAGGCAGAAATTAAAATCAACTAAGCCAGTAGTAAGGACTGTAAAAAGATGGATAAATGAAGCAGAGCTGGAACTACAAGCCTGCTTTGACTGCACTGATTGGAGTGTTTTTGAGGCTGCAGCCACAGACCTGGACGAGCTCACAGATACCGTTACATCATATATCAATTTCTGTGAGGATATGTGCATTCCTACTAGGACTTATTTAAAGTTCAACAACGACAAACCATGGTTTACAGCAGATTTCAGGCAGCTTCGTCAGGCCAAAGAGGATGCTTACAAGGGTGGGGATAAAGTCTTGTACAATCAGGCCAGGAACACACTGAACAAGGAAATCAGAGTGGCTAAAAGAAGATACTCTGAGAAGCTGGAAAACAAGTTTTCAGCTAACGACCCTACATCAGTGTGGAGTGGCATGAAACAACTCACAAATTACAGGACTCCTACCCCCAACCCTGTGGTGGACCAACAACTGGCTGACGACCTGAATGTGTTCTACTGCAGATTTGAAAGGCCTAATCTCACACCCCACACCCACTCTGACCTTCACTTCACACAAACACCAACACCTCCTGCAACCCCCCTCCTCCCCCCTCCTGCTACTCAACCTGCACTTAAGATCTGTGAAGATGAAGTGAGCTGGATCTTTCGGAAACAAAAGACGAGGAAGTCTTCAGGCCCAGATGGCGTCTCACCAGCGTGTCTTCGATCCTGTGCTAACCAGCTGGCCCCCATCTTCACACAGATCTTCAATAGATCACTGGAGCAGTGTGGAGTCCCATGCTGCTTCATGCTCAATCATTATTCCTGTCCCAAAGAAACCAAAAATCACAGGACTTAATGACTACAGACCTGTCACCCTGATGTCTGTGGTCATGAAATAATTTGAGAGACTGGTGTTGGCTCACCTGAAGAACATCACTGGACCCTTTCTAGATCCCCTTCAATTTGCTTAGAGCAAACAGGTCTGTGTATGATGCAGTCAACATGGGATTGCAGCTTGTGAGACAGGGGAAACTCACTTCTAGCACCTGTACAATCAGCACTGGTGCCCCCCAGGGATGTGTGCTCTCCCCCCTACTCTTCTCCCTCTACACCAATGACTGCATTGCCAAGGACCCCTCTGTCAAGCTCCTGAAGTTTGCAGACGACACCACTGTCATCGGCCTCATCCGAGATGACGATGAGTCTGCATACAGAAGGGAGGTTAAACAACTGGCTGTCTGGTGCAGTCAAAACAACCTGGAGCTGAATACGCTCAAAACGGTGGAGATGATTGTGGACTTTAGGAGAAACACCCCAAAACTGACCCCCCTCACCATTCTAAACAGCACTGTGGCAGTAGTGGAGTCATTCAGGTTCCTGGGCACTACCATCTCACAGGACCTGAAGTGGGAGACACACATTGACTCCACTGTGAAAAAGGCCCAGCAGAGGTTGTACTTCCTTCGCCAGCTGAAGAAGTTCAACCTGCCACAGGCGCTGCTGATACAGTTCTACTCAGCGGTTGTTGAGTCTGTCCTCTGCACTTCAATAACTGTCTGGTTTGGTTCAGCTACAAAATCAGGCATCAGAAGACTACAAAGGAAAATTCGGACTGCTGAGAGGATTATTGGTTGCCCCCTGCCCCCCTCAAGAACTATACACTGGCAGAGTGAGGAAAGAGGCTTAAATTCACTCTGGAACCCACTCACCCTGCCCATTACCTTTTTGAACTGTTGCCTTCTGGCCAACGCTTTAGAGCTCCGAGAACCAGAACCGTCAGGCACAGGAACAGTTTTTTCCTCAGGCTATCCATCTCATGAACAGTTAAATTGCCCCATTGAACAATAACTATGTGCAATACACAGTTTAGTCTTTATATTTATCCAACCTCTTCTGCCATTTCATTCCTCTGAAAAAATACAAATTTGCACTGTACATAACAGATTTATATTTGAATTGTACATAACAGATAGTATTAGATTTGCACTACCTATGTGTATATGTATGTATGTGTCTGTACGTATGTGTATAATTATTTATTATTATCCATGTCTTGCTGCTGTTTTTGTATTGTTGTACACTGGAAGCTCCTGTCACCAAGATAAATTCCTTGTATGTGTAATTCCTTGTATTTACTTGGCAATAAAGCTGATTCTGATTCTAAAATTAATTCATATGGATTAAAGTCTTCTAAAGCAAAATGCTGTGGGTGTAAGAAATTGATTTATATTTCAAAAAAAATTTCAAACACAAAGATGTTCACTTTAGGCCAGCTCATTGATGAGGTTGAAGTTCAAATGGACGTAAACTTTATAAACACTGCGCTTCCGTATTTTCATGCATTAGTTTTCACGTGAACATGCAAAATGTGATTGTGTCACGCGAGAGGCAGCGTGTATTCCACCCTCGTGAATGGAGTAAAAAAGGTGTTCTTCACACACACACCTAGCGTTTAGCGTCAGAAGACATTAATCCACTTGTAACATTACAGAGCAGGCAGGTCAGGCTGAAGACAGGAATGGATGAGGATGATGTGAACCCAAGTGCAGTTTATTTACAAATCCAAAGTGAAAACAAAACAGAATATACAGTAAACCAGAACATAAACTTAACTATAAACAATGACTTGACTTACAGCATGAAGACTGACACAATGTTACAGCAACACAATACTTGACCTCAGACAAGAGAACATGAGGGCTATAAATAGTAAATACACAGACAAGGGTAACATGACAACCAATGGGAAAACTGAACTAATAACAAGACTCATAAACACAAACCAATGAAAAGACAGGACTAATAAACATGGTGAAACAAGAGGGTCACATGACAAGGAAACCACATGACATGAAACAGAACAGCATGACAACAAATTAAAAAATAAAAGACATGACTAAATGAAGAACATATTTTAATTTGCATAGTACACTGTGGGGAAGTAGGTATACTGATGTAAATGATTCAAATATTGAGGAGTTTATAGATGAGAAAAGATTAGTATGTATAAACGATGGGAGTGGCACGAGATATAATAGTACTCAAAATAAAGTACAATTGACTTGACTCTGACGTCAAGTGAGATAGCAGGTATTACAAAATGGGCAAACGTCTCCAGGAAAAGATAATATTTGCTATACAATGTTAGCTCATATGGAAGATAGCTCACTGGCTGAAGTTCTAAGGTTATTTAACAAAGTATGGGAAACAGGCAAAATCCCATCAGCATGGAAACAATCAGTTATTGTACCAATTCTAAAACCTGGGAAAGATTCTTCAGACCCATCAATCTATAGGCCATTAGCCTTAACCTCTCAGTTAGGGAAAACAATGGAAAGGATAGTAACTGAGAGACTTGCATATGTTCTAGAAAGTATAGGTTTATTCTCACCATATCAAAGTGGATTCCGCAAAGGAAGAAATACTATGGATTCTATATTATATCTAGAATCAGAGATTAGGAAAGCCCAGACAAATAAAGAAATGGTAGTAGCTGTCTTTTTTGACATCGAAAAGGCATATGATATGCTTTGGAAAGAAGGACTCCTTATTAAACTAAATAAATTAGGTATAAGGGGTAGACTATACAATTGGGTGTTAGACTTCCTGTTTGGTAGAACAATAGAAATTAAGGTAGGGAAGGAGTATTCTAGTTTGCACTTTGTAGAAAATGGAACAACCCAAGGTAGCATATGTAGTCCGCTGATATTTAATATAATGATAAATGATATTTTTGAACAAGTTGAACATGGTATAGAGAAATCGCTATATGCGGATGATGGGGCCCTTTGGATTAGGGGCAGAAATCTAGAATACATGCAAAAGAAAATGCAGACAGCAGTTAAGGCAGTAGAACAATGGTCATATAAATGGGGTTTCAAATTATCTACAATAAAATCCCAGATAATTTGCTTCTCTAAGCGACAAACAAATTTAATTGAAATTATATGGTAAAGAACTTGAGCAAGTTAGGGTGATTAGATTTCTTGGAGTTTTATTTGATGAAAAGCTTACATGGAGACAACACAGATAAAATGAAAACAAAATGCAAGAAAGTCCAAAATATCTTGCGTTGCTTATCAGGACTAGATTGGGAAGCAACTTGGTCTTCATTGCGAAGTATGTACTGGGCCCTTATGAGATCAACTTTTGATTACGGTTGTATAGCTTATATGTCAGCAGCAGAAACTAATCTTAAAAAACTAGATACAGAACAAGCTCAAGCCCTAAGAATATGTAGTGGGGCTTTTAAAACATCTCCATGCCGTTGTGTATTAGAAGAATTAAACTTATGCTCTCATATTGGGTTAACCTGCAAGGGCATAATGAATCACACCCTGCAAAGACTATTGTACAGGAGTGTTGGGAACATAGTAAATCAGATTTCAGGAGTTTTGGATGGATTGTGAATGTGAAAGCAAGGAAAATAGGTCTGCATAGTACACAATATTGTCCTACTGTCCCATATTCAGATATCCCTCCTTGGATGTTTATAATGCCTTTTATTGATTTACAAATACATGAGGAAATAAAAGATAAATCGAAACAAATACCTGTCTGGTTTATTGTCCAAAGCTACTTAGAAAATAATTTTACCAATAAAATAATGATATTCACAGACGGTTCAGTGAACCCTGAAAATGGACACACAGGTGCTGCAGTGTACATCCCACAATGTGGAAAATATATCAAGAAAAGAACAACAGATCATCTTTCAGTTATACTCAGGTTTATACTCATAAGTATAAAATCAGGGAAATCATGCAGACTTGATATGCTAAATGAAATATATCAAACAATAAACAGATTACATAATAAAGGTTTGAATGTATGGTTTGTTTAGGTTCCTGCACATGTTGGTGTGAAAGGAAATGAAGAAGTGGATATGTTAGCTAAACAATCTCTTAAGTTACCAACAGTAGAGTTACAGATTGCATTAAGTAAAGCTGAAGCTAAAGCAATCATAAAAGATCAAACTCAAAAAATATGGCAGGAATATTGGGATATTAATGACACTGGAAGACATTTGTATAATATTCAAAGCTCTGTTGGCATGGAAAGAGAGATGGGAAAAAATCGAAGTGAAGAAATGGTTATCACTCGTCTCAGAATTGGACACACAGGGCTCAACAAGACACTTCATTTAATAGGTAGACATACAAATGGAATGTGTTTACATTGCAATCAACCAGAATCTGTCCAACATGTGATGGTGGATAGTAATGCATATGTAAATGAAAGAAAGGAATTCAAAGAAATACTTGAAAAATTGAAACTAAACTTCACTTTAAAAAACATCCTTGGAGCAGCATTGAGGAAAATATATACACAGTTAATTACATTTTTGAAAGAAACAGGCCTGATGGAGCGAGTATAAAAAGATATGGTTAATTATTATTTATTTTATTTTATTTTATTTTATTTTATTTTTTCCCTCCCCCTTCCCCACATCCTGCCAAATCTTCTGATCCACACTCCTGTCCAGTAGGTGGCGGTAAAGCACCTATAAGCTGGTTTGCCAACCGCCAATAAAAACCTAAGAAGAAGAAGAAGACGAAGAAATGAAGAACATGAATCAAAACATGAACAAAAACACATTTAAACGTGACTACTGGAGTCATATGAATTACTTTAATGATGGCTATTTGTGCTTTTTGGAGCTTCAAAAATTTGGCACCTGTTCACTTGCATTGTATGAACCTACAGAGCTGAAATATTTTTCTAAAAACCTTTGTGTTCATCAGAAGAAACAACATCTGGGATAGCATGGGGTTAAGTAAATGATGAGAGAATTACATTTTTTGGGTGAACTATTCCTTTAAGGATGTAATGTATACATTAAGCAAATCAGTGTAAAACAGATTACAAGATTACTGTAAGAACATTTAACAATATTATCTAAACTTTTGTTCTTATTGGTACCATCCAGTCAAGCAGGAGGGAAACATGAGCTGGAAAGCAGCAATACTGTTAAAACTTTGTTTCTAATGCCAAAACACCTGCTACCATGATACCAGTGGGGAAGCCAGCCGCTTCCGGATTCCATGTCACCAGTGAAAGAGACCTATGTATGAGCTGCTGGATTGTGTTCCTCCACTGACGAGAGAAAACATGGCTATGCTTTTGGTTCACGTTTCTCAAAGACATGTAGATATAGAGTGGGAAAAACAGGAGCTGTGGTTGTCAGTCAGGGTGTGTGGTCCCACCCCCTGCCTGTACACTTACTTTCTCACCGATGCCCCGTTGCAAGGCCGGCCCACTGGGAAAAGTCCTGGTTCTCCTTATGGCCAGTCCGCCCCTGCCGATGCCACAAATCACTGGACAAATGGGCAAGCAACAGGTGCCACAAAGAAAACTTCCTTTGACCAGCTGTGTCTGTCATTTAAATGGGAATCGGAGAGATGCGGCTGTTGTTTGCCACTGTGTGTCATGTCGGGGTCACCCTGCCTCTTAAACGCTGTTTACACTGTTTTTATCCAATAAAGCCCTTTCACAGTGCACCTTAAACGTAGTAAACAACACAGTAAAGGCAAAAGAGAATCTTTTCTCAAAGCTGCTGTTGCCTCAGTGTGACTTTGAAACAAGAAAAGCTGTTGATAATAGTGCTCTTGTGCGATTACGTGTGTCACAGGAAAGTATGTGGATTGTAGATCAATATGTAAACAGAATAAGGACATTCAGACAGTACGCTGCGACACGCAGCAAAATGGAATGGAACAGAATGCAGGTATTTCGAACTTGATACAGCATCTATAAAATGTGATCGTTGTACGAGACGCAAGTCACAGGATGCATGCTTGCATTCCTTCTGTGCTATTTTTTAATTGCTTGTCTATGTACACATGCGTTAAGCAGATGTCTTTGAGCGTTGTGTCATGTTTAGCTTTTTTGTTGAACATCTCCCTCCATAAGCATTGCAATTTATTTCTATGATTTATTTATAGGTTCTTTTGTAAAGGTGATTTGTGTCATTATTTCGATGTTAAAATTCTTTCTCCTGTCGCAGTTTAAAATGTAGAAATGACTAAAAGTGTAAAAACTGTGGCTCTGTGACACTTGCATATTTTCTTTGTGTTTGAGTGGCTTAATAAAGCAACATTGGCTCAACCAATGGAGTGAGTTTTGGGCGGGACGACTTATTTGGCTAGCCAATGGCTGATGGGTGGACTGATCTCACAATAAAATCGGAAACTGTTTGTTGGAGAAACTACATGTGCCGAAATTGCACACTGCATCTTAAACAAATATTCAACAGAAGTTTAGGCAAATATTAAATATTTATAAATTATTATAAATAATTGTTACTTGTGGCAGGGCGGAGGGCGGGGCCGGGCCGTGATGCTGCACACCCGGCCCCTAATCAGGCTGATCAAGCCCGAAAGGGATAAAGGCGACCGGAGGCGGCAGTATCACGGCCCGGCCCCGCCCTCCGCCCTGCCACATTACTTTATTATTATTATCAACAGACCATGTGTATTAAATTATGCAAAAGTTCTATGGGCAAAGTACTGTATTGTAATACAAAGGAAGTTCTAATGACTCATGATAGGGAGTGTCATATTTTTTAAAGGAATGTTTCAGGTTTAATAGACCGTAAATTAAACTCAATTGACAGCATTTGTGGAATAATGTTGAGTACCACAAAAGATCATTTCGACTCGTCCCTTGTTTATTTAAAAAAAAAAAAAAAGCATTTACTGTAAAGCATTTATAATGGGAGTTAATGGAGCCAGTCCATAAACATTAAAATACATACTGTTTAAAAAGTAAAGATGCAAGATATAAACATTACACACATTAACATGATTTTATTGCAATAAATTAGCATACTAATCTTATCTGTGTATAGGCCTAAGTTATATCCACAATTACAGCTTCGTTACCATAATGACATAATGCCACTAAACTCTCTAAGCGATTTCATCACACTTCAATCATGACAACATTTATAATGTTGATGTTTTGAGGCTATACTTTTGAAACTTAACTGGCGCTATTCACTTCCATTGTTTTTTTTGTTTTTGTTTTTAAATAAATGAGGGACGAGTCAAAATTATTTTTTGCTAATCAGCATGCCACAAAAGTTGTTGATTGAGCATTCCTTATATTGAACCTGGAACATTCCTTTAAGACAGCATATCCAGTTAAAAATAGTTCAACTTTTTAAAACATGTCTTGAAACCCCTACATTCGGCTCCATTCGGTTGCGTTCCACCTATCTATTTTTAAACAGAAGAGCTCATGTGAACTCCCATTTACTCCTAGTTTTTGCATTAAATACAGCAAGTCAGTGGTATTGCCATGGTACTGAATGGTGAATAGATATGCGATTTCTTCATAAGCCTATGTTTTCATGATAAACAGTATAGGTTTATTGTGAGTGCAGATGGGGCTTCGATCTTGTTTTTATCAGTGTTGCTAAAGTCTGCTGCAGACTTAGCTGGAAGGGCCGAGAGTTCACAGTGTGGGTGTCTAATGAAATGAACTCAGTTCGGGGGAAGAGCAGCATTAGGAAAGAAACAAATGTTAATCTTGTTGCTCACACCGTGAGGCACAGAGTTGATATACAGATATTAACCTGAAATCTCTGTTACTCCCAGATTAACCTGAGGGGCATTGAGCGCAAAAGCAGGAAAGAGTCATAATGTTTCAACTGGTATGTTTTTGAACTGATGTGACTTCAATATATAAGACCCAAAGTGATTACTTCAATCACCATTATTCTTAATCATGTCCCTTCCCAGAGGCTACGATTTGCCTGAGCTTGCACTGGAGAAAAACACAAACCAATTGAACACTGTTGAGTGTGCATACTCTAAAGCAGTGGTTCCCAAATTGGGTAAATCTCTGCTCCTTTCAATATTGACTCAATTCTGTTGCACACTGTTTGACTACAGCTGGCTACTTTCAAACACTTGTATGCATATGTCTGCGCATGCTCTATACAGTAGAGCACTCATGTCTTGTGGTGAATGCAGCTGCGCATGCACAGAACATTTAAATGTCCTTCTTGGTCAAAATGCCGCTCTTGATGCACAACCGTTATGTATTATGTGAGTGGAAGCAGACGGGACAAATATCTTGTCTCTAACAATATCAGATATGTGCAATGTGTAAATGCAGCCTAATAGAACTGCTAATGTCTGTTGTAGGCCTGTCCTAAATATTAATCAAACAACAATATTGTAATGATGCTGGAAACAGGCAGACGAAGAGATGATGGTGAAGTGATAAACCCATCACTGGGTTCCTAGGACGTGGCCTGTCGAGACAGGGCATGGCCTGGCAAGACAGGGCGTGTGAACAGGGAAAAAGCCAATGGAAAGCGGGGCCCTGAGAGGCTCGAGGGGCGGAGCCGATGGGGATGTGGACCAAGGCTCCGCTGCAGGGATGGAAGTCACTGGTGGAGCAGAGGCGGGCCTGGACCGTGGAGAAGGGGCTTGCTTGTGACATGGCATGGAGCAGACTGAGGTTCAGCTGAGACATGGCATGGAGCAGACTGAGATTCGGCTGAGACATGGCATGGAGCAGACTGAGATTCGGCTGAGACATGGCATGGAGCAGACTGAGGTTCGGCTGAGACATGGCATGGAGCAGACTGAGGTTCGGCTGTGACATGGCAGGGAGCAGACTGAGGTTCGGCTGTGACATGGCAGGGAGCAGTCTGGGGCTCGGCTGTGACATGGCCTGGAGCTGACTCTGGCGTGGCTGTGACATGGCCTGGAGCTGACTCTGGCGTGGCTGTGACATGGCCTGGAGCTGACTCTGGCGTGGCTGTGACATGGCCTGGAGCTGACTCTGGCGTGGCTGTGACATGGCCTGGAGCTGACTCTGGCGTGGCTGTGACATGGCCTGGAGCTGACTCTGGCGTGGCTGTGACATGGCCTGGAGCTGACTCTGGCGTGGCTGTGACATGGCCTGGAGCTGACTCTGGCGTGGCTGTGACATGGCCTGGAGCTGACTCTGGCGTGGCTGTGACATGGCCTGGAGCTGACTCTGGCGTGGCTGTGACATGGCCTGGAGCTGACTCTGGCCTGGCTGTGACATGGCCTGGAGCTCGGGCTTGGTGGCCATGACATGGAGCTCGGGTTGGACTGAGTCTCGGGAATGACCTCTGGGGTCGTGGGCGTAGACAGAGACTCAGGAATGACCTCTGGGGTCATGGGCATGGACTGAGACTCAGGAACGACCTCTGTGGTCGTGGGTGTAGACAGAGACTCGGGTACGATCTCTGTGGTCGTGGGCATAGACAGTGACTTGGAAACGACCTCCATGGTCGTGTACATGGGCAGAGACTCGGAGACGACCTCTGTGGTCGTGAACATGAGCTGAGACTTGGAAACGGAAGCCTTTCTTCTCCTCCGGGAGGCCGAAGACAACTTTGGCTCTGGAACGGACGAGGCTGGCAACGCTGACTCTGGGATAGACGAAGCTTCCAGCTCGCTGGCCGTGGCAGGCGTGGGCGTTGACTCGTTGGCCGTGGGCTTATTGGCAGTGGCAGGAGTGGGCGTTGGCTCGTTGGCCGTGGCAGGCATGGGCGTTGGCACGTTGGCCGTCTCCCTTACGGTGAATGGTGAACCATCCATCAGTAGGGCAAGGTCGATATACAGAGCAAGGCCATCGGCAAACCGACTGTCAGGCATCAAAGAGGAAATCGTCTCATTAAACCCGAAACAGAAACAGTCTTTGAAAGCCACCTCATTAAAATCCACCCTGCAATCCACCCAGAATTCCTCCACATACTCCTCCAGGGGACGACTCCCCTGGCATAGACGAAGGAGCTGAACTACTGGGTTCATTATGGGCGGTCAGGTATTCTGTAACGATGCTGGAAACATCGTTTGCTGCATACGAAGAGACAATGGTGAAGTGATGAACCCAAGTGCAGTTTATTTCCAAACGTGAGATCCAAAAACCCTGACTACTAATGTGAACAAAACATAAACATGAACGACTAGACTAGACTAGACTAGACTAGATTTGACATGACATGACTTGACTTGACTATAGACTTGACATAAACAAAACATGACTTGACTTAAACTTAACTTGACTTGACTTCAAGATACCACAAAGTTATATACACAATACCTGACACTAGACAATGGTGAACATGAGGGCTTAAATACAAGGACATGGGTAACAGGTAAACAAGACAACCAATCACAAGACTAAACTATAAACAAGATAACAAGACTAAATGAACTTAAACCAATGAAAGGACAAGACTAATAACAAAGTAATCAAACAATGAACCAATGAAAACAAGACACATGAACAGGGGAAACACATGACAAGATCATATGAGGGAACAGGAAATCACATGACATGACAGGAACAGGGACTAAACTTGAAAATAAAAGACTTGAAAACAAGAACAAAACACATCAACATGACAAATATTGACTAGAAAAAAGTAAAAAGCTTTCACTGTCCTTGGTTGGATAACTTCAGTTGCATTTATGCCCAATAAATGTCAATGGTCTACTTATCAGTCAAACTCTGAAAACTGAATACAGTTCAAATCAATTACTATCACATAGAACTAGATTTTTAAATTTTCTGAATAAAACATGAGCTTCCCTATGCAAAACTTGTTGTGGATGGTTGCCAGGGTGTTGCTGTGCGGTTACTAAAGCCAGTGTCACAATAGAAGACTCAAAACAACTCTGGCTGAGGGTGTCACACTTCCCAACTGTATGTGATGGGAGAATGGTGCCTCAGGTTGTTCCTGGCAGGGTACTCAGCCTTACAGGCTCCGTATGGTTAGGATTACACAGGACAATGGGCATTGGAGGAATGAAACACTTGCCAATTAAAAATGGTGGAGGGGTGACAAACATACCAACTCACCACAACTCTCTCTTTCTGGTTCCCTGTCACATGGAGCTCGCCGAAATAACAACGTGAGTTCCTCATGGTCACCATAATGTGGTTCTTGCTCTTGGTGGGGCGCGTGGTGAGTTGTGTGTGGATGCCGCGGAGAATAGCGTGAAGCCTCCACACACACTATGTCTCCGTGGTAACATGCTCAACAAGCCACGTGATAAGATGCGCGGATTGATGGACTCAGACGGGGAGGCAACTGAGATTCGTCCTCCGCCACCCAGATTGAGGCGAGTCACTACGCCACCACGAGGACTTAGAGCGCATTGGGAATTCCAAATTGGGGAGAAAAGGGGAGAAAATCCCAAAAAAATAAAATAATTGTGGAGGGTGACAAACATACCAACTCACCGCAACTCTCTCTTTCTTGTTCCCTGTCACATGGAACTCACCGAAATTACAATATGAGTACAGTGTGAGCATAAACAAATGTAAAAGAGTGATTCAGGAAGCAATTCATGGAGGAACATACCTTGTAAAAGTGTATGAATGTGTTTTTATCCCCTCGAGGCTTGCTGTAGAACGTGTATGTCCATATGCAGCTTTCAGTGAGTGGAGAAATTACATTAAATAAAAACAGACTGTTGTGCCTCCACTTTCTGATTTTTAAGTCATTTTAGTGTTGGAGAAAAACGCTTGGTAACAGAATCACTTTGAATTACTTTCAGCGTTTGTGGTGATATGCAGCTGAGCATGATCAGATGAAAGCATTCAGATCAGCTTGACGTCTTGTCAGTTCTTCTGTTAAAGAAGAAGCTCATTGGTCACTTGATGAGAACACAGAAACCTGCCTCGGCAACAGAACGATTTTTTCAAGCAAGCCTGATGTGCTTTTTTAGTTTTTGAAGCCATTTACTCCTGACTGATTCCTGACGGTTAAGTGATTAACGACCTCCCTCTGGCAGACACTAATGCGTGGTTCGTCTCCCTCCACCTGGAGGATTACGTAAATGAAGCTCACACAAGAAAATCACTGGTAAAATCTGCTAGTGTAGTGCCAGCTTAAGGTGTATTGAGTGCTTTGTGATTTTGAGCACGATTCCAAAATTTGCATGTTTACATGCACAATCTTAAGCTGATTATGCTTAAGAAGCCGACAGTGTGTCATGTAAATGCTTTAAACAGTTTTCCTTTATCAGGGTAAGGTCATAAAGGGTTTAAGCATAAAACCGGTCGGCACACGTAGCCTAGAGTTTTGCCCAATTCCTATTCGCATTGCAAATAAACACCTTCACCATCATTTTTACCAGTTTATCCAATGTGCACAAGTGTTGTGCGGATGACTGTTTACGTTTTGAAGTCAAAAGCAGAGAATAACCCGATGATTTCAAGTTTCATGAAATCACCGTTTTCTTGTTTTCTTGCGTTGCACTGATTTGTGGTGGTTATCAGCATGTAAACGCCCTCACTGTTTTGTTTCATGTGGTGGTAACATCGACATTAACTGTTTTGGTTCAATTAAAAAAATTCTTTAATCTGACTAAATTTATAGATAGCTGACAAATTAAACAAAAGTCATTTTTATGGGTTAGATCAAGTAGAAATTTAGGTAACAGTTTCAGGTTAACACTTTTGAAGCACCACTAATGAGAATGTAAAATTTTTACTGAATTTAACTGTTATTGTATTTCATATAATTGCATTATTAAAATATCAATTGGAAATGTTATCATAACATAGTAGATTGTTACACAAACAACAGAAGTCATAACCAACCTAAAAGACACCGGTGCCTTTCATAAGGTATATCTACAGGTCTCTAAAAAAGTCGAACAAAAATGGCATTTCAGGAGAAAGTGAGGGTGTTTTCCATGTTATCTTTACTTAATAATCACACCATGGTGGATAAGCATTGCTGACATTAAACAGAGAAGGTCAGGTAAAATGAGACTTAAGACAAAACCATATATCAGCCGTCCTGGCCCGCTGTTATAACAGCTCTTTAAATAGCAGCCCAGTATCACGTCAACTCTCGTGACAAGCGAGATCTTAACAAAAGACCCTCTTGTCTGGAGGAGTGTGCTTAAAACGGTGATGGATTGGCATGTGGTGCGAGAGGAAGAGTGTGTGAAGAGGAACCCTCCAAAAATAACAGAATACCACACTCACAGCATGAAAAAAATCAATGCCTCTGCCCTACTGTATATTTCATAACAACCCTAGTGCGACTTTTATGGGCTGTAGCTTTCATGTGGAATAGCATTATAAAGTTGAAAGCAACTGGAATATTAAAAAAGGCCAGAAATCTGCAATTGAGGGCCATCTTGTGTCCTTGCATGCCATAGCCCAGTCAATCATTAGACTCTCCGTCGCTCGAAGGTATCAAGACGATCGCCGTCTGCATCACTCCCAACCCTCCTCCATACTCTGACAAATATTAACAAGCCCACAACAAAGCCGGATCCGTATTCCATCATGCCTTTCATCACACCCATCAGAGGGCTGGGACCAGAGTGGGGGCGTAGATATGCCCCTTACTGTACCAAATCAAGGGAGCGCTGGGCCGGGTGGCTCCCACCACCTGCAGAGAGAGTCTAATGCCCTCAAAGAGAATTGCAGAGTGATCACAGGTTCATTCAATCGCTAATGAGGTCACGGCCGCCTGCTCCACCCTCCCCTCCTGTAAACCAGCCAGACTCTCTCATTGACAGTTTCCTTTAGTACTTATGACTCTAGCCTTTTATTCCATGTGATATTAATTACTTTAGCAGCTTTGGATATTCTGGCCACAAAAATAATTGCAAGAATGCACATAGCATTCAACACTGTCTCTGGTTTGTCTTATTAGTGGTGACATAACTATTATTACTTGTATTTAGGGTTAGTGTTTTTTATTTTATTTTATCCTGACCACAAGTATTAAAGCTATGGTTCACCCAAAAATTAAAATACTGTAATTATTTACTCACCCTCACGTTGTTCTAAACTCATATGACTTTCTTTCTTCTGTGGAACACAAAATAATCTTCATGTCTTTTTGTCATATAATGAAACTGAATAGTGATTCTGGGCAGTTAAATTTCATAAAGGACAAAAAATATCATAAAACCACAGTTAAAGTAGTCCATGTGACTTATGCACTATTTTTCAAGTCTTCTGAAAACATATGATCACTTTGTGTGATGAACAGACTGAAATTTAAATTATTCACTTTCAAATCAAATCATTAATCAACTCTTGAATACAGTGCCTGAATGAAATATGGCAACTATGTTGATAACATGAAACCTCAATGATTCTTGTGTCATGACGTTTGGTCATAAGACATGCAAGAATCAATTAAGTGTCATATTATTGACATAGACTTCATAGTTGATTTGAGACCATTGTTTGGTATGTTACTCAAAAAAGGAATCCACTTGAAATTCCTTGTTACTAATCTAAAATTGTAATCAAATTACTATACTGATTACATCATCAAAAAGTAGTCATATTAGCAATTATTTTACTTTTAAGTTACTTTCTAAAACACTTTTAACAGAAAAGTTTGTTTTTCCGTTCCAAGTATTCAAAATAATTGTCACAAAGGTGTAGAAACAGGACCCAAGAGCAGAGGAAAACAGTCAACAGAATTTATTAAACAACAAATACTATTCTTCTCAAAACAACAACAAGCCTAGGCAAGATTCTTCCCCGAGATGCGGGCAGAGACCGAGGAATCTTCCTCCACAGGAATAGGGCTTCAGTTCAGACAAAGACGGGGGCAAACGAGAAGGTAACCACTCCTCTACTGACAGGCAACCAGCAGACACACGAGTAAGCTCCAACTACAAGAGAGCACAGTTAAAACTTGACAGCAAACGATACCTTCACATTGGACAGTCACAGTAACAAACAATGATCCGACATCGGACATGACACACGAGGGGATTTAAATAAGCAGGGAAACAAACAAGGGTCAGGTGCCGCTTGCAGCTGAAGGTTGTAATGATCAGTGTTCCCATGGAAACAATCAGCGGCACCTGAAACACATAAGGGCAAAACGTAAATACGCTTTGACAAAAACAGACAAGGGACGATGATGCCATGGTCCTCGTCAGACAAAACACAAACCTGGCAAGGTGCCAGGACTGTGACATCACCACACAAAGCACGAGCACGAAACACAAGACAGACAGGGGATGATGATGTCATGGTCCTCATCAGACAAAACCCAACCTGACAGGTTGACAGGACCATGACATCACCGGAGAGTCTGCTCACACAAAAGGGGTACACAAAACACCAAGGCAGGCCGATACTGTCACAGTCCTGTCAGGCAGAACCCCAACCTGAAAAGGTGACCGGACCATGACAATCATGTCTATTTTTCCTCCATGTTCATTGATGCACACAAATAAAAATACAAATGTAGAAATATGTGTAACCCAAGTAATGCGCTTAAAAGTAATTCACTTAACTGAAAGTCAGTAACTGTAATCTGATTACAAGAATTTAAAATGTAATGTGTTCCACTACTTTTAGACTGAAAATGTGATTAGATTACAGTAATCAGATTACACCTGTCAGTTACGAAATTTACATTTTGGTCTGTTTATCATACAAAGTGATTTTATGGCTTAAGAAGACTTAGAAAATGTTACACGAGTCATGTCGATTACTTTTACTTTTGTTTTATGGTGTTTTTTATGGGGTTCTTTATGGAACTTGAAAGCCCGCAGTTACTCGCTTTCATATAATGTGGCAAAAAGACGGGTGAAAAAAACAATCATTTTGTGTTCCATGGAAGAAACAAAGTCAAACAGGTTTGGAGCAACATGAGAGTTCATAAATAATGACAATGTCATTTTTGGTTGAAGCATTCCTTTAAACTTAGCTAAAAAAACTTTAACTTTTCTGTTACTGCAGACATGAATGAGGTCTTAAATTGTGCAGCTGGTTGAAAAGAGGTGTGCTGTTTCTTTTCTAAGTGATCAAATTTATAATTTTTGCGTGGTGGATGATGAAATTATCCCAACAGAGAAATAAAATCTCATAAGAAAATCCCATAGGCTTACTTTGAAGGAGGGACCCGAAATATATCTAGGGACCAGAATATCATAGAGACTTGGGGATGAGTTCTTTTTTACTAATTCAGTACGCAACCACCTAGCAACACCTAAGCAATCACCAAGAACACCCTAGCAACCAAACAGTAATGCCCTCTGTGAACCACCCACAACACACTAGCATTGTGGTGGCGACTTTTGCAACTCACATATTTTTTCCGAAAATGTTACAATCTAGTTTTGTCTATGCAGTTGCACAACATTGCCTTTGTTAAAGAATTCTGTCATTCTCCTGCTGAGGCACACAAATGTGAAAATGAGTTTTAAAGTGGAATTCTCACTTGTGGTTCTGCCCCATTGGGCAAATAGCTTCAGCCTCTCAGCTAATCAGGGGCTTGTAATAGAGCAGTTGCTATTTAATTCATGATTGGCCCTCTTTGTTATGTTAATTGAGTTTTGATTGGCCTCTTGGGACACAGATCTGGCATGCAAAAGAATCAGCCATTTTAGACTATAATAGTGAGTGTTGTCACCAGTACACTGACATTTTTATTGAATGCCATTTAGAGATCACCATAATGTTCAATGCATTCAGAAGTTATTTGATGTTATTGCTCATCAGAAGTTTGCAACATAATGCTTTTGGTTTTAAAAACATTCTCTCTTAATGGGTTAGTCTACCCAAAAATGAAAATTCTGTCATCATTTATTCACAGAGGAACACAAGAAGAACAAATTTGAAGAATGTTGACGCTGCTCTTTTTTTCAAAACAGTGAAGGTGAATAGTGATTGAGACTGTCATTACCTAACATTCTGCCTATTCTCTCCTTTTGTGTTCCGAAACATGATGGTCCTTAAATGATGACAGAATTTTCATTTCTTGGTGATCTATTCTCTTAAATTAGATTGCCTTAAATCCACACTGCAGATCCTGTTGGTGGACACTTGAGAATATTGATCTGCAGCATATTTACAGAGTGTTGTCTTTAAATAAAACATTAATTTAGCTCTTGAAGGGGGCTCAGCTTGACTGTGGGCTGCTGAAATATTCATGGGGATGCGTGCTGCACCAGTGGGAGTAATTTTGCTCTTTAAAAAAGCACGCTCAGCAATATTTGTGTGAAACTTGTCAGGACAAACAGCAAATTAGCGATGCATTAAGTCTGGCTTGTTAAGACAGGAGTTTACAAAGCGCTAATGATAGAGGCAGACTACCATTGTAACCCTAATATTGTAAATATTGCACAGATCAGCATTATTAAGAAAGGGTACTTGATCAAATGCCTTTATGGCCTACAAAAGTTCACTATGGCTACAACAACATTGTACTAAAATTGCAATACTTCTGTGAAATTCTATGCATGTTACTTTTATAGGACCCATCTACCAAGAAAACAGTATGTGCATTTACAGAAGGAAATGACAGTGCTTGCAAGGCAGTGAAAGGACAGTGTTAAAGTTTTAGGTAAATCGGGGTTTAGGTTTTAGTTATGCGATTTGCCTTTGTCTTGACACTTACTATATGCATCTAGTTTTTTATCGGCTATGCATGAGAATCAGCACATAATATGGCTATAATATGGTACATAATTCTGTTCCACCTTTGCAGTACAAAGGCATCTGTAGTAATTAAATAGATGTAAGAAGACCAAATCGAAATTCAGTTTGTATGATGACGTTATTGCTGTTGGTTAGCCTGCAATTTGAATGGCGAGCATTCTGTCAATTAGAGTCAATGAGAGATTTTCAAATTGATTTGAAAAATTTCTTAAAAAGTATAACATTATATATATATATATATATATATATATATATATATATATATATATATATATATATATATAAAAAACCAAACATAGATAGCACACCTAAGGCTGAAATTATCTACAAAGCAAAGTCAAAGTTTGTACACGTTTTGAGCAGAATTAATGGCAGGAAATTGTGGAGATGTAGAAAAATAAACAACATTTGAGGAATGTCAATATAGTGCTACCTTGCAAACACTGTAATGCATTTAAAAGTTACCTGTCACCTTTTTGTGTGACTGTGCATGCAATGGTAGAACTCGCTTGTGCAGGTCCACATGTGAAGGTGTGTAAGTTTGATTGTCTGCATGTGTGCTGTGAAGTGTTGCAGATTTCAGCAGGGTTTTTAGAGGATCAGGCCTGACAGCAGACACTCAGACGGATTTGTATTGGAAGGAGGAGGGAGGTGGAAAACACTGAATGACCGTCTCAGGAAGCTCCGTCTCAGAGGATTTGTGCCAGTTCGCTTGTGCTGAATCACAAAGACAGATCAGGAGGCCACACGGCTCAGCGTGTGTGCATACGTGCATGTGTGTGTGTGTGCACTGCATTATGAGAAGGATGCTGGATGTCATTTATACTAGATTGAATTGTTTGTGTGTTAGTGTAAGGTACATATAGAGGTTTATTATGCTATATCAGATGTGCATTGGTGGAGATACACTGAAAAAGTGGTGCAATTCTGCAATTGTTACATTTCTACTTGATGTAACTCTTAAAATGAGTTTTCTTGGTGTTACCTAATGCATTCAGGTTGATTCAGTGATGCTAAATAATATTTCTGAGTTTAATCAAACCAGTTCATTTAGATGTTAGGTAGCCTAAAAAACATGCTCATTGTGGAAACATCTAAATGAAGTGGTTTCAAGTCAAAAATGTTATTTAATCTGACTAAATTAGGTTACACCAATGAAAATATTTTTTATGGGTTAGATTGAGTAGAAATAAATCCAAGTAGATAGGAGCTAAATTTATATGCCTATTGGCTTCATAGACAATAGCTGCCCTGGAGAGTTGCCAAGATGGCTGCCGAGTGACTTACCTTAAAGACACTTTGCTGTGACTCATTGACCTCTTTGATCAAAGGTGTATGCGGGCTTTGCTAGATGATTCCCTCCCTTTCATAGAGACTGTCATGCTTGCCTCTTTCTAGTGCTCTTTGCCTTTCTCTCGCAAAGCTTATGGATTCCTAACCCAGCAGACTTTAAAGAAACAGGTGGAAAGACCCTCGATTTAGAAGTCTGAAACTATAGATTAGCAAACTTCACTTGGATTTCAAGATCAAAAGCCAGGTATTGACAAAGATGGTCAAAGATCAGTGGATCCTTCAACACGGAGGTTATTTTTGAGAAAACAGGAGAGATCAAACACGCTCGTTTGGTGCCCTGTGGTACTAATTTGATCTATATGGGAGGTCTGTTGTGACACATTAGTGCCAGTCTGGGCCTCAAACAAAAGGGGTGGGCAACATGTTGAAAGACAGCCTGCTCACATGTTAGGCTAACACAGAACAGAACCCAAATGTACGAGATAAAGGGTTAGTTCACCAAAAAAGAAAATTCTGTCATCATTTACTCGCTCTCATGTTGTTCCAAAACCCAAGACTTTCTTGTTCTCCGGGAACACAAAAGTTCACGCTGCTCTTTTCTGGGGATTTCGATTACTCTTAATGATCGCAGTTTTGTAATGTTTTATTGATGAGTCAATTAGTATTTTTGAGGAAGAAATATTTGGAAATAAGAAATGCAATTCTTATTGGATTCATTGCCCTCAGAAGTTAACAAATGATCAGATGATTCTTGCGAAAGGTGTGTTTACACAAACCTTTTAATTAAAATATCAAAAAAAAAAATATTTTTAATAAAATACACTTAATTACAAAAAACTCATAATGTGTATATTTAATTACAGTTTGTCATATCAACAACCATCCAGTAATTACTCTGATTTAAGTCTTACGAGTCCTAAGTACACATAATGAGACAGACTTGACAAAATGTTGTTCATTCATATAAACATTGAAATACAGAAATACTCAAACCGGCCCATCTGGCACCAACAATCATCCATGCGATTATCTAATCAGCCAATCATGTGGCAGCAGTGCAGTGCATAAAATCATGCAGATATGGGTCAGGAACTTCAATTAATGTTCACATCAACCATCAGAATGGGGAAAAAATGTGATCTCAGTGATTTGGACTGTGGCATGATTGTTGGTGCCAGATGGGCTGGTTTGAGTATTTCTATAACTACTGATCTCCTGGGATTTTCACGCACAACAGTCTCTAGAATTTACTCCGAATGGTGCCAAAAAAAAAAAAACATCCAGTGGGCGAAAGTTCTACAGACGGAAACGCCTTGTTGATGAGCGAGGTAAAAAAGTCTACAGTAACTCTGATAACTACTCTGTACAATTGTGGTGAGAAAAATAGTATCTCAGAATGCTGTTCTGAGATACAGGTTGGCGCTGTTTTGGCTGCACGAGGGGGACCAACACAATATTAGGCAGGTCGTTTTAATGTTGTGGCTGATCGGTGTATATTGCGCTATATTCCAAGTCATCTGAAGCCATACAACAGCTTTCCGCCTTTTTCCACTCAGTGCTACTGTATGACTTTAGAAGACTTGGATGTAGCACACAAGTTATCTATACTACTTTAATGGTGCTTTTTTGTCTTTTCAATTTTCACAGCCCCTTTTCACTTTATGCTTTCATTGTATGTTTCAGTGTTTATATTGTAAATAATGGCAGAACTATCCCTTTAACTAGACTACAGTGTTTAAATGTTATCATTGTGGCAACACAATGCCCTCTGTAATCAAATGATAAAGACATAGATATGGTCCATTTTCCTATCACAGGTCACTGAAGACTCAATCAACAGTCTTCTCAGAGCTCACTGGTTTCGCCTTTGAGAGGGAGGCAGTTTGTATTTGCTCGCTGGCTTTTGCGTTTGTCTTGAAGTTTAGAGAGTCACACAGCAAGAATGAAACACAGCTGGAGATGTAATTTATCTCAGCTGGAGTCGAAACAGAAGCTCATCTGCTTTGTTACCCAGCAGACAGACAGGTGTTGTGACTATTGTCAGGGACACAACGTATATGTGGCACTGTAATGAGGGTGGCATACCCCATTGTTAGTGGTTCTATTGTTTAGGTGTTTATCAACTGTCCCATTTTGAATAATATCATGTTTTTAGAGGAGTGGGACAAAATCTGATTCAGCTTTCCACAATTCCTGTACCCCTGCTGCCTTACGCATGCAAACTCCACACACACAGACAGACACGCACAAGCTAAGTCATCATTCTGTGAAAACAATGTGGTTTCAGGCATCCTTACTCTTGTTATTTGAGACTCTGTCAGCACGTCCAAATATTCACCGGTGGTTTCCAGCCGTGGGTTTGCTAAGGGTGTGTGGGCCGACTGCCCCAACTGTTAATAACACAGCACAGTGCTTTGACAAATGTGGGCTTTAGGTATCTGTCTTCTGTCTCATTCAATTTCATTTTCTCTGTTTTTATCACTCTCAGATAAAAATCATGCAGCCCATGCTTAGACCTCTGAGGGGGATCTGACAAGATATTCTGAACCTAATCCGATTATCCAGTTGTGTTTAAGGAAAAAAAAATCACTGTTAACTTGTTTGTGCCAGGCTATCTCAAAATATTTAGTGGAGAAATTTAGGAAAGCACAACTTGAGGACACACAATGAACTTCTGGTAACCTTCATGTTTACCTGAATGGGCTCATATGGGATGTTCTAGAGCAGTTGTTCTCAACTGGTGGGTCACGTGTCATGACCCAAAGTTGGGTCGCAGGTCCGTTCTAATAGGGTTTCGGTCATCAGGGGAAAAAAACAAAATTTTGACAATGTTAAATGTAAATAATAAAATGTGACTTACTATATTATAGTCTATTTAAAATAGGGAACCGTATTTTTTGTGGTTGACATCAAAGGCTGTGCATTTAACCAAACTCCACGGTATTATGCCACAAATTCATCTGTCACTCAGTAAAATCTAGTCAGATTAGACACATGCCAACCCCAACGTGCTCTGATTCTTGGAAACAGTTAACAAAACTGTACAAGGTGAATATATGATATAAAATATGACCCAGATACTATATGAGTTATGGGTTTAGTACCATGTTGGATCACCACTTAAAGAAGGAAAAAACTGGGTCTTGAAGCAAAATCAGTTGAGAACCACTGTTCTGGACTAAGATAAGTGCTTTAGATGGAGACAGTCGGTGAGAGGAGATTTGGTCCACAGGTGTGGGAACAATGGCTTACGTTTGAAGACCATGGGTGGATGGACGCAGTCGGGGGGCCTCTGCGCTCTCAGTGAAGCTGTGATAGAGGACAGAGAGCTCGGAGTAAATAGGGCCAGCGTCTTGGTCACAATGAGTGGGGCGGATGTTCGCGGCTGGGGTGGGGTAAAAGAGGGAGGGAGTGAGGGAGAGAGAAAGCCATCAGCCCTGAAAATGGGGTGTGAACCCAGAATGGGACCAGCGGGATGTGACTGTGAGTTTAATAAGGCTTTGTGTGTGGGTGGGTTTACTTAGCTATAGGCTACAACTTTCGGTACAAAATTGTCCCTAGAATCTAGCTAAATGTTACAAAAACGTCCTCAAAGGTGAAAGTGATTCATAAATAAAGTAAAACATGTTTCTTTTTGTTCTATAAATGAAAAGGATTATTTTAGGATTAGAGTTTGGATTAGGGTTAGTCTGCCATAATAATTATGAGTAGCTTATATATATATATATATATATATATATATAAAATAGAAGTCTATGGTATGTCCTCATTTAAGTAAATGTATGCGTATGCCTGCACATCTTGACTAGACATCTGTGTTGCTACTGACACAGGTTTTTCATGTTTTTGTAAACTCAGGATGATATTTTGAAGGTTCTGAGTTTTCCTGTCAGAGATGATGATTGAGGCTGTATGATTATTAGAGTGCAGGGTAACACTTTACAATAAAGTTCTATTTGGTAACATAAGTTAACAACATTAGTTAACATGAAGTAACAATGAACAATACTTAAGCATTTATTAATCTTAGTTAAAGCTGCACTAAGTAACTTTGTGCTCTTTAGCGACATCTGTGGTTGAAATTTAAAATTGCAAGCAATTTGCAGAAGAACACTTTACGTCCGTCGTGTTTCGACACTACTGCTTTGGCATTTGAATCTCATGATTTGAGGTTACCTGGACATCGCCTGTGTGTGATCAGGACTGCAAGATATTCAGAGCAGGAGTTATAATGTGCTATTTTCATGTTGATATAATTGTTATATGATTAAACATTTAAAAATGAAATATTACTTGCTTTGATGAACATAAATAACACTCCTATGTACATATTTTGAATGAATGAATTGTACCCTTTTCTGACACTACACTCAAAGTGCTTTTACATAGAGAACAGGGGACTCTCCTGAATCACCACCAGTTACCAGTATATTTTAATATGATTATTCAAGTGTTTTATTGACTATTAATATTTGTATTGTATTATATTTATCAATTTAAGAGGTGAAACTCATGATACTGCTGATTCGAGTTCAGTGTGAGACAAATTTTTACATTATTCATCTTTTCAACAAAATCAATGATGAAAATGTTTGTTGACGAAAGGTTTTTTTGATTTCGTCTACGATAACAAAGACGAGACGAAAAAGGTACATCGTGAAGATTATTAAATGATTTTATTAAAGCATACTGTTGACAAATATGATGCTAAAAATTATACTGCAAGATATTCAAAGTGCAAGATATAAACAAGAAGAAACATCTTGATAATCTGTAAATAGAAGAAGATATTAGATATGGATTCATCTAATCCATTAATCCAGTGTGTTGGGCATTTCTCCGCTTGAGCTGTGTAAATTGAACGCGCTAACACCGGCCAAATTAACCGCTTTCAAACGCATCCTATTTATACATGAGATTCAATATATCTACAACATTTATGGAACAACTTACATCTGCACAACGAAACGAATGAACATGTGAACTTGAACTAAATGATGCGCTAGTCAGAATAATCGTAATTTGCGTTGTGTAAATTGCGTTGTGAATACACTGTTTCCATAAGATACATGCTACATGCAGTGTAATAGGCTATCTATTCAAGTCTCTAAAGCATGAAGAATACAGTAGTACAGTAGGCTATCTTCTTTTTTTCTTTTTTGTTTCTCCCTTTTCTCCCCAATTTGGAATGCCCAATTCCCAATGCACTCTAATGCTGCGTTCCATTTGTCTCGGAAGTTGGAGCTCAGGACTCGGATCGACGTCATATCCGTTAAAAAAAACAAGAAATCCGAGTTGGATGCGTTCCATTACACACAACACGACAAGTCGGAAAAAAAGATGGACGCCTCCAGGAAAGTAATTGTTGCACTAGCTCTTTTGGAGTACAGAGAGCTACAAAATAAGTATGCCCTTCACCTAAGAGACCTCGAGGAAGATGACAGAAAGTGGAGAAGGTATGTTAATGTTTCCGTGTATTTGATTGTATCAAAACATGTTAACCACATTTTAATCGAACCAGCGGTGTAAACAAAGGGCAAAGCCCTATGGAAGTACAAACGTATATTTGCAATAAAAAATTTGCCTAACGGGGTTTATGTGTGAACGGTTTTACGGTTTGTAACGTTAGGCATTGTTCTTGTAGCAGCAGCGACCTAGCCAATTTTAGCTGTACCAGTTTATAAACAACACATTACGTGGTAATTCACACATAACAGGATTGTAGCAACATGCCTATAGGCAACGTTAATACAGTATTGTGTATACGACTTACTAAATTGGACACAAAAAAGACAAAAGTGCTAAAAAAAAAAAACTTTAAACCCACAGCATACTACAGTTGATGGTCTTCGCAGCCATCTTGCTTTCTGAACTCTGGGTCCTCTGAGTTCGTCCGACTTTCCGAGTAGGAATTCTGACATTGGGGGGGCGTTCCATTTGTCAGTTCCGGTCTCAGAACTTGGAAAATAACTCGGAGCTCTGACTTCCGAGACAAATGGAATGCACGATAAGTCCTCTTGGTGGCGTAGTGACTCGCCTCAATCCGGGTGGCAGAGGATGAATCTCAGTTGCCTCCGCGTCTGAGACTGTCAACCCGCACATCTTATCACGTGGCTTGTTGAGCATGTTACCGCGGAGACATAGCGCGTTTGGAGACTTCACGCTGTTCTCTGCGGCATCCACGCACAACTCACCAAACGCCCCACTGAGAGTGAGAACCACATTATAGCGACCAGAGGAGGTTAACCCAACATGACTCTACCCACCCTAGGAACTGGGCCAATTTGGTTGCTTAGGAGACCTGGCTGGAGTCACTCAGCACTCCAGGGGTGGCAGTCAGCGTCAGTACTCGCTGAGTTACCCAGGCCCCCTAGTAGGCTAACTTCTAAAAGTAGCTAATACTTCAGTCTATTCATTATTATTTCAAAAGCTCAGGTTTTTCACAACAAGGACAGTATGTAGCATTTCTACTGTATGTTTGATACATGTTTACATTAGAAAATGTTCATACATTGTTTTTATAAATATTTGAATATTTGTTTGGTCTGTTACAGTTTGACATTTTTTGTCCATTTTGCACATCATCAAGTAAAAGATATTATATTTGTTGACTAAAATTGAATGTCATTTTTGTAAAACTGACTAAAATTAATGAATATAACATGATGAAATACTGACTAAATGACTAAAACTGTGACTAAAATAAAAAAATGAACACGGCAGTTGATAAAGCAAGTGAAACTGTAGGCCTAATAACACTGTAAACAAAAACATTACAACTCTACCAGACAACATACTGTATTCAATTCCAAGCATTATAGCAGGTAAACAACTTAGATATACATCCATCCAGACTGCAGCGAAGCCATCCTGACTGTGATTGTGACTGACTGAACTGGACAGCATCCGTTTGAAGCGCGAGGGTGATCCGCATATTCTGTGCAAGTTTGTGAACACAAATGCTTCTAGCGTTTCAAAATGCAGGACAAACAGTAAATATGTGTTGCATTCTCAGCGTTGCCACAAGGGGCGCTATAGCGGGCATTAGCGTAAATTGTCTAAATTATCCTGTAATGTTGTTATGTCGTGCTGGTCGAATCAGATATATATTTTGAAAGCGCCACAGAGCCAAAGGTTTTTGAGGGGAATCAACCTACGAACTTAGGTTTTCTTATAGTTGTCTCTGCACAGCTGGGATCAAACTAATTTAACATAAAAAATGTACACACTTGTTGAGCTGAAATTGAACAAACCATAAGCCTGTGTGATCACGGAGGGCAACTCATCTCGGATGTTGTTGACATAGCGAGATCCCCTTCTTCCCTGCAGAAGCTGTGCCACTGACCTCATATTGCAGAGGGGGGCACAACGAGTGATGGGGTTGCTGTGTAGCCGCTTCACCCTTGAACCCTCGCCAACATCTCTCCTCTCCACTAGTCATTTGCCAAGGATGTGGAAATCCCATAATAACCCATCTCCACGGCACCCCACCAGCCCAGCTCCCAGCTTCCCAGATGTTTCCAATTAAAAAGGAATCCTTTCAGTCCAGGCCTATTTTCTACATGCTGAGAGAGCAGGTTGCAGAGATATAGAGGGGGTGAGAGGAGAAAAAATGGCTTTCTTCTAATACAAAAAAGCTGTTGAGGGCAGAGAGTGACATTTGGAAAGTCATAGTGGCTGGACGTTTGTTTTGATCACTGCTATCTGAGAAATGGAAGATGAGAAAATGAAAGGTATCGGTCATATCTGAGTCCCAAGAGGATTTTCACAAAATCTGGGCCTTAAAAATGCTTTTCTTTCTCTATGCGCTTCACTGGGAGGTGTGCTGTCAAAGCGGAGCTGCTCACATATAATCATCACACACAAGTCTGTGTTATTTCAGTTGTTGTGGTGGCAGCCCCTGGCAGTTCTGTGTCTGCCACTCAAAACCTCAGTGTTGCCACAATAGAGGCACACAGAAAGTAAGCAGAGGGAGAATTTTAAAAGGAATAGTTAATCCAAAAATGGAAATTCTGTTATCTTTTACTCTCCCTTAAGTCTCTCCAAACTTTAGACTTACTTTCTTCTGGAAAACAAAAGAAGAAAGTTAGACGAATGTCAAAGCAGCTCTTTTCCATGCAATGAAAGTGAATAGGGACTGGGACTGTTGAGGTCCATAAATGAAAAAAAAAAGCACCATAAAAGTAGCCTATACAATTAATACACTGTATTTCAAGTGTTCTAAAGCCATATGAAAGCTTTGTGCAATGTGTTTGATATCATAGGTGTAAAATCTCATCTCTGGTGCAAATAAGAAAATTGCAGTGCTGTCTTCACGCAAAGCTATTGCATAACTTCAGAAGACTTGGAATATAGCTCACTAGTCATATGCACCACTTATATGCTGTTTTATGGTGCTTTTATGTTTATTTTTGAAGCTTGACAGCCCCAGTGCCCCACTCACTGTCATTGTATGGAAAAGAGTAGTCTGGAGAACATTTTGTTTCTACAGAAATGTTCTACAGCAGGGGTGTCAAACTCAGTTCCTGGAGGGCCACATCCCTGCAGAGTTGAGTTCCAGCCCTGTTCCAAAATGCCTCCTTGTATTCTTCAAGCACTCCTGAAGACCTTGATTAGCTGCTTCACGTGTGTTTAATTAGGGTTGGAGCTAAACTTTTTGACAAACCAAGTTTGACAACCCTGTTCTACAGAAATCCAAAAGGCATACGAGTTTGTAATGAGGGTGAGTAAATGACATTTTTGAGTGAACTGTCCATTGAAAGCTTTTATTGCATGGTGCAGACACACATATTAATGGTTTTCATATTCCAGCAAAGACAATTCACTTTGTGTTATGAAGCAACTTAATGGACTGTGTTTTATCCCTTCCATGAAAATGCTTTCGAGAGTCATAATATGCAACAGCTTGGCATAGATTTTTGATGGTTGTCAGACTGGAATGGAGTATGTTATTTTGCCTATTTTTCTATGACACGGTCAGTGCTGATTTGGCATGGTTGCCTGGTACATTCTTCAACCTAATATTGCCAACCAAGTGAAGCTGTGCCAAAGCATTTTAGCTTTTAGTTACTGCAAGATCAATGCATCTACAAATGTGGGTCATCAGTAGACCTGCGTGGAATCCACACCTGCAGACTTCTGCATACCTGTAAAATTCTACAGCACTATTTGTTTAGAAATATTTTGACTAATTTGGTAATGCTCTCAGCTACCAAGAGTTTAGTACTTTCAGCTCAACTGAACACATTTAACCATATTTACCCCCACAAGTAGTGTAGTAAATTATTCCATACAGGCCCAGCTCCACTGAGGGGAATTCACAGGGACAGACACACCTCTGTCTAGACACACCCAGTCATGAGGTTGGCCCACCCTGGCAACCAACCCAAATATCCAGGCCTGATTCCTTGTGGTTTTTGTCATACCTGATAAGAACCACCACAGGATAACAACAAAGACAGTGACTCACTGATTGTCTCTCATTAGTAAACCTGCATTGACTGTGCGTTCACGGAATACTGCAGAAAGCTTTGCAGGTTTCCGCAGAATTTGAACACCTGTCCTCCACGAACATCCCTTAACCTTGCATGTTTGTTAAAGTCATGATAATGATAAAGACGTGAAATTATAAGATTGATTTTACTTTCTTAGTACATGTTCCTGGTCTTCTTGTGCACGATTCATCAGTGTGTTATTCCAAAGAAAAAAATGTGTGCTTGAAATAAAATTAAATGTACTTACTAAGTACGTGTTCCTGTTTTTATTGTGCATGATTCATTATTACAAGTTATTCCAGAAAATAAAAGTGTCCTTCTTAATCTTCATGGTTAACCAGTGAGGTTGACTAGAACATAGAGTTTTTTCTTGTATATACAGTATATATGAATATAGAGTGTTGGGCTTATAAAAAGTATAATAATTCAGATAATCAGATTGAAATATATTGCATTATTGTGGCAGATGAGTAAAGCATTGAATAGAGTGGCTTTAGAAGTCAATATACTGTATTGTGCTGTGCTGCGCTGCTTGTAAGGTTTTTTAGGTGCGCTCAATTGCCCCCTACTGACGAGGCTCACAAAAACGCATAAACTTTAAAGAAATGTTCCGGGTTCAAAACAAGTTAAGCTCATTTGAAAGCATTTGTGGCATAATATTGATTACCACAAAAATGAATTTTGACTCGTCCCTCCTATTCTTTAAAAAAAAGCAAAACTCTTGGTTACAGTGAGACACTTACAATGGAAGTGAATGGGGGACAATTTTGGAACATTAAAATATTCACTGTTTAAAAAGTATAGCCATAAATGTATTCAGTATGCGTGTTAACATGATTTTAGTGTGATAAAATCACTTACTAACATTTTCTGTGTAAATGTTATATCCAATTTTACAACTTTGTTGCCATGACGATGTTGTCAACAAATCCCATCTTTACAAATCTCAGCTTTACAGCTAAATTGATACACCAGTTTTAACAGAAGAGTTAATGTAGGTGCTTTTATAAAATTATAAGCTTCACATTTCTGCCTTTAAACCTTCCAAAAATTGGCCCCATTCACTTCCACTGTAAGTGCCTCACTGTAACCTCCATTTTTGCTTTTTTGAAAGAAAAGGAGGGACGAGTCAAAATAATTTTTGTGGTAATCAACATTATGCCACAAATGCTGTCGATTGAGTTTAACTTGTATTGAACCCGGAATGTTCCTTTAAGCTTGAATTGCTCCTATAGTAGGAAAACACGGAATTTACATACAATTCACGGGTCCTGATTAAAATGTAAATTTTTTTAACAGGTTATTTTTATAGAATTAATCACATTAAATTAACGTGTTAAATTGGCAGCCCTAATTTTATTATATTTTTAGCTGCGGTATTAAATTTTTTTTTATATTTATTTATTTTTTATTTTTAACAGCTTGAAGAAATGCCCCTAAGAAATGTGTCAGATCAGGGTCAAGTGAAGCCGAAACCAGCCTAAAAAGACAGGACTTCCTTTGTCAACGAGTCGTTCAAACAATGCAGTGACTAATATATTTTGAAAATGTGAATTTTTTCCTTTCCGGCTGACCTCACCAAGGCTGCCAGTGGTGTTTCAGGAGGGGAGTACTCCTTCACAGTTCACTGCAAACTGGTATGGTACGCCCATTTTTCATGATCCAATTAATTTCTGATGGATAAAATCCTTCTCGTTGAATATCTTGCTTCATGGGGAAATACGTCACATTACAAAAGTATAACGGGTTTACAGATGCTGTTTTAAGTAATGTGCCTTTTCTTATTATAATTGCATTTTGAAAGAGTTTTGAATATTTTTTTTTCATTGACCAATAAGTCTCAGGCAGCTCTGTTTAACACATTTGATTCTACCATATTGCGTAAATAAATTATGTAAGATTCCACAAATTTTCTCCCACAATCAGCGCAGAAAATGTGAAAATAGTTGCACAGATTCTCCATGGGTCTAGTCATCATTTACAGACTTCAAATGACCCTGGACAGCTTCAACATAGAGAGTGTTTTTCTGTTGGACTGTTGCTTAACTCATTAATAGAATTGTGATTAAGTTCCCTCTAAAGCACACATTGGCAATTTATGGCCCGCGGGCCGGATCCGGCCCTCCACATGGTTTAATCTGGCCGCGGCTCATTTATCCTAAAAGCGTTCTTTTTTTTTTCAGTGGATAATTCAGTTATCTTGCATTGGGATCTAACGCGTTTCCACAAGCATTTAACATGCTCAGGGTTGCCAGATAAGAGATGCAAATCCCCCTAATTAGAGATTTATACTTGGACAAATTTGCAGTATCCTAATGTTATACTTATTTTGTGCAGTCTGGCAACCATGCATGCAAGTGCGCTCTTTCTTGCTCTCGCTTTCCCCTTGAACATACTTAGCAACACCCCGTGTCCATTCTCGAGGCTGCTTGGTGCTACTAAGTTTGTGAGCAAACCTTCTCAGTGATGAACTTTAATAAAATATAAACAAAGATCATCATTGACATTCGGAGGGGTAATCATTGACTCACGAGCAAAAGCAAGCGACGGATGAATATGTATTTTTTTATTTGAGTAATTTAGAAATGTTGAAGTAATCATTTATCATACTCATGAACAGGGCTGTAGCTAGATGGGTGAAAGGTGGTAATGATTCTAGGGGCCCACAGGTCCAGGGGGACCCCACACTAAATTCTAAACTGTATTTTTTAATAGGAAAGGGGCCCAAAGCAATATAAAGTCAGGGGCCCCAGAATACCCAGCTACGGCCCTGCTCATGAAGCCTGTTTTATTCAGTTGTGTGCTAAATGGAAAGCCAAACCATTGACGAGACACGCATCATGACCCTTTTAGCACGTAAACGAGTAATGTTTTGAGAATAAAATAAGTAAACTGGCTCGCTTTGCGACAAACATTAAAAGTGCTATAATTGTTTTTTGTTTTGTTTTGTAAAACAGACCCCAGTCCCATCCGTCACATATACACTTCAGAAAATTAAGTACACAACTATTTCTGGGCTTAAAAGATACAAGAACCAAATCGATGCGGAACTTTCTATCTCAAAAGGAGTAGATACAATGTGGCCCCCTATGTATTACTTAAAGCCCGATGTGGCCCCTTTACCAAAATAATTGCCCACCCCTGCTCTAAAGGCTGTGACTTAAACATTAGCACACACTCTGAATTAAATGCTTTGAAAGCTTGTTTAATGTTGTGTTGATTATGCAGCCTTTGTTTTAATGTTGCCTGAAGCACTGCAGCTCAATGTGTTTGTCTTTGGCAGCTTGGGCGCTGGTGGATCTGAGGATGGAGGACACTGTAGAGGTTTATATGGACGAGACTGCAGAGATCCCCTGCCTGTACACCTTCACCGAGAACCCAAGTATGGTGATGGTGCAGTGGTTTGTGGTGAGTCCAAAAATCTCTCACGCACTTTCAGTCTGTACACTCAATGCATTGCTGATAAAGCACATATTGAACACTAAATTCCATTTCTCATCCTCGTCAGCGGGTTTCTGGAGGTAATCGTATGAGGATCTCCTACAGCGACCTGACTATGCAGAAGGTTGATACCAACACAAGCTACAGCAATCGGATCACTGTCAGGTCAAACAGTGATGGAGAAACTCTGACCGTTCAAGATGTTAAACTATCTGATGAGAGAGAGTTCTTCTGCCAGGTCAGTGGGATGGCAGCTGGCAACGGAGAGGGCAAGACGCTCTTAAGGGTGTTTGGTAAGGTTCTTCTGTTCCAGAACATTCTCATAACACTGTGTCCTAACTACTGTAGTTATGACGTGATAAACAAACAATAAATGCTAAATCACTTCAACGTTAATCAGAGATTCTGTCCTAACCAACCACAACTGCAAAATGTTGTTGGTTGCTTGTTTTCTGTGGATTTGTTTGGAATAGATTATTATTGTACTACTTTCTGAATACTGTGCATATACTGTACACTGTAGGTTCTACTGCCTGCTATTTTTAAGAATAGTAAGTGAAACACCCTGTCTTCGCCGGACACGAGCGATGTTGCGCTTGAGGCTGTCTACACTGGACACGTCAAAGCGGATGTTCTAAACGGTTTTTAACTTCTTGTTGGCAAGAGTAGTGCCAGCACATACAGCGCAAAATAGAATGGGGCATCCGTTTACTGTCAACCACTTGCATCTGGTGTAGACAGAGTGAAACAGTAGGCATTATTCCATTGTATGCTGCATTATCACGTGACCTCACTACATTTGTCACATGACCTCATCACTTTACATGATTAATTTAGCGAGTGATGCCCATGTGTTGTTTTGGAAATAAAAACGGTTATATTGCTTGTTTAATTTAATTTTGTGTAATTATGTTGTAACATTTGGAAATCCGATCAAATAATGAGAAAAATTTGGCTGGTTGAAAAATTACTTCTGGTTGCCTTTCTTTGTTGCTCTACCTGTAGTGAAATCTCATTGGCCCAAAATTCTAAATCAGATATGACCTGACTGGCAGTGATATGAGTGATTTTGTCGCATCTCACAACATTTTCACTTTCAGTGTTAACAGAGAAATTACTTGTCGTTCAAAAGTTGACGCATCATGCCTGGTTAAGACACGGTGTAAACTTGTTAAAAATGATGGTGTTATGGAGGCCTGGGTAGCTCAGCGAGTATTGACGCTGCCTACCACCCCTGGAGTCGCGAGTTCGAATCCAGGGCGTGCTGAGTGACTCCAGCCAGGTCTCCTAAGCAACCAAATTGGCCTGGTTGCTACGGAGGGTAGAGTCACATGGGATAACCTCCTCGTGGTCGCTATAATGTGGTTCTCGCTCTCGTTGGGGCGCGTGGTGAGTTGTGCGTGGATGCCACAGAGAATAGCGTGGGCCTCCACACGCGCTACGTCTCCGCGGTAACGCGCTCAACAAACCACGTGATGAAATGCGCTGGTTGACGGTCTCAGACGTGGAGGCAACTGAGATTCATCCTCCGCCACCTGGATTGAGGCGAGTTACTATGCCACCACGAGGACTTAGAGCGCATTGGGAATTGGGCATTCCAAATTGGGGAGAAAAGGGGAGAAAAATAAATAAATAAATGATGGTGTTACTTGTCATTTTCAGCCCCTCCGGAGCCTCCTGTGATTGAAGGTGTTCTGTCTGGAATTTCTGTGTCTGGAAACTCTCCAGCTAAGGTATGTCATACACCCAAATTTGCCCTGTGTGCATATTCAGTTGTTATTTAATAGACAAGTCAATTATGTATCTGGTGAGTTTAAGCTGACTTGTCTTTTATTTGGTTAGATTGCATCATGTGAGACCAGAGACGGCTTCCCCAAACCAAACATCACATGGTACCGTGATCACATCCCCATTCACCCTGTTAATGGCTGTGAGTAACATTTATATGTTTCACATGCACCTTGTGTAAACCTAAATAGATAGTGTACTCAAAAATTATCATTCTTTCATCAAACTCGAATGACTCTCTTTCTTATACGGACACAAACAAAGATATTTTGAAGGATGTTTGAGGTGTTTTTCTCCATACACTGTAAGTCTATGGGGCCTAAAATGTTCAAGCTCTAAAAAGGACATAAAGGCAGCATCCACACGGCTCCAGTGGTTTAATCCATGTCTTCTGAAATGATACAATCGCATTGAGTTAGAAACAGACCAAAATTTAAGTCCTTCTTAACTATAAATCGTATTCATTTATAGCTAGTTCACACACTTCCACACGCTTAAGCATGCACAGAGCGCTGTACACAAATCAGACACAGTGTGCCAGGTTAAACGTTTTCACGTCCAGTTGGGCTATTTTGAAATGCAGACACAAGTTAAAATGAAAGTTGTTGGTTGAGTTTGTTTGGGATACTTTTAAATGTACTGCAGTCACCAAAAGTTTGGTGATAAACACTAGAAATGAAAATGCAACGTCTTATTGATGTATAATGTAACTGGGATTGAGTGCCTGGAAAATTCATGCAGCCTCAAAGCATCACCATCTTGAAGTCTGCACTGTGTTTCAGTTTATAGTGAAAAGGACTAATTCTATCGCTTCAGAAGACTTGGATTAAACAACTCAAGTCATATGGATTACTTTTATGTCCTCTTTGGAGCTTGAACGTTTTGGACCCCATTGACTTAGTATGGACAAAAACACATCATGCTGTACATCCTTCAAAATATCTTGTTTTGTGTTCTGCAGGGAAAAGAAAGTCATGTGAATTTGATGAGTAAATGATGAGAGAATTATCATTCTTCCTATCTATCTATCTTTCTGTCCTCATTACTACAAAAAGTTTCCTTTGCTATATAATTCAGTTCATATGCCTTTTTAAGTTAATATTAATTTTAATGAATATAAGTAATATATACGGTGGCTGTGAAGTGCAAAAAAAATCAACAAAAAAAACAACAAAAAACAACGGCAAATCCAAAGACAAAATAACAATTCAGAAACACATCAACAAATCAGAAAACATAACAGCAAATCAGATAACAAAAGAGCAAATCAGAAAACACAACACCAAATCCAGAAACAAAACAACAAGTCAGAAAACACAACAGCAATTCAGTCGAAACGGAAAGGGTAGGTACCATAGCTTCTCACCTGATTGGCAGTGTGGAGAAAGTCCTTTCATCAGGACTGGTTCTCTGCCCACTTGTGTGATTATATCAAAATTGATTACAAATGCTCAATTACTGAAAATTGTGAGTAGTTTGTCACTCAGTAAAACAGTAATGGGACACCTTATAACACAGAGAGCAAAAACAGTGAGCTGGAAACGATAGTTTTAGGTACAGTGTTCATCTTCCACGTGTAAGGGACCGTCTAAAAATTCCACAAACTGCGTTAAAACGCCAGTGTCCAAGCATTCATTCGATTGACTTGCATATTTTAACATAACAAACACTGTTATTAAATAAGCATTTTCTCATTCTAAAGGTTGTAGTAGACTGCTGGCGTGATGGCTCACTTTCTACATTTGAAGCCAGCATGTCCAATAATGAGTACAGTGTTCAATTATTTTAGAAAAAAAAATTGCAGAATTTTACCAAGATATTATTTTCAGATTGTAAAGGTTGTAGAAGGCCACTATTAGATATGCTGACTTACTCTATGTCAGATTTTCCAAGGATGTTGAATTGTACATATACAGTATTCAATTATATTAAAAAAAAAAAATAATAATAATAATAATAAAGCAAATTAAAACTAAACAAAAAAAAAAAAACAATGTAAGTTAGTCATTCACACCAATGGCAGCCTGCTACAACATTTGTAATGTAAAAATTACATTTTGATTAATTTTAGTGATGTTTTTTTTTCTAAAAGAATTGAATACTGTATCCATATAATTAGATATACTTGGAAAATCTATTCATTGGCAGCAACCTGAACATTTATAATTTAGATTTTTTATTTTATTTATTTATTTTTTTTACAACAGGGTTTTTTTGCAAGTTAGAACATGCAAATTGTATGAAAGCTTGGACGGCACCAAAGTTTTAGCGCAGTTTGTGGACTTTAAGACGGTCACATATGCACTAGATGAACCGTGAGACCACAGATGAACATTGTACCTAAAACGAACTTTTCCCACTCGCTGTTTTTACTCTCTGTTTTATAAAGTTTCATGTTACTGTTTTCCCGAGAGAGAAAACTCTTCAAATGATTTCGTTTTTCAGTCAGTGACCTTTTGGCATGGATTTTGATATAATCAGTGAACCAATCCTGAAGAAATGTCTAGGTCTCATTCACACAGAAGCTATGGAACCTACCCTTGCCGTTTCGACTGAATTGCTGTTGTGCTTTCTAACTTGTAGTTTTGTTTCTGGATTCGCTGTTGTGTTTTCTGATTTGCTCTTTTGTTATCTGATTTGCCATTGTGTTTTATGATTTCTTGTTTTGTTTTGCATTTCATGGCCACCGTAAATATACATGACTCAAGAACAGCAACAGTATGGCTGTTCAAAAATCCAGCAGCTTAATTTTAACATGAAAACAAAATTGCCCCAATGGACCCTTTTCACAGACTGCGATGTACCACAGATACGATGAGGTTTCTAATACAGCTGCTGAGAGCGTGACAGTAAATTTGTCATCTTCGCTCTTCTGACAGTCCTAATCCATTGCTCTGAATTTTTTTCTTAATTTTGAAAGTTGTGGAAATGTAATAGTGACGTTTTCTTTTTATGAAGTGCAAATGTGTAAAAAAGAGAAAATGTGAAAGCAAAAATGATATTTGCCATAGTCTCCCATTCCTGGTCTTACTGTGAATTATATATCTGTCCACATAAAAACTTAAATCAAAATCTACTAACTTGCTCTGCCTCTGAATCAACTTTCATTTTTTTGCCCGACATCACCAAGCCCTCTTATTTTTCAGCCTCCCCTCAAACCTCCAACTAGAAGTCTTCGCGGGACTGTTTTTTCCATCCCGCACTCTCCCGCTCCCGCAAGTTTCTATCCCACACACGAACGCTCCCGCTGAATTTTACTCCCATGTTCACCCACTCGTAGTGAATTTCTTCCCAACCACTCCCATTCCCGCAACCCTGCATGTAGGCAAAAGCCATACAAATAGACAACAGTTGTACACAAGTAACGTTTTATTTTTCTGTTATTGCTATTATCAGATGACGTGTGAAATGATGCCCATCCGACTTGCCTGAGGTTGATTTCTTAACACTAAACTGACCATTTTCCTGTCCGAGTTTCACATCCTTTGTTGACACAGATAAATCACCCTCCGAAGGGCCTTTTGAAGGGAGAACAATCATGATAGTCATGCAGTAAGATTGCTTCATACTGAATTTCCAATAAAAATGACTTTAAAATTGAGTCCCTAATGACTCATATTTTTGAGCCCCACACCTTTTAGTCTTTCAGTGCTCTCACAGTGGATGGTAAAGTCTTCGAAGAGAATAGGGCATAGGGATGATCACTTCAGAATGGAACGCAGCACTCTTTGCTCTTCCATTTTTCTAAAGCCCCGTTGACTACCTGCATAGCCTGCTCTAAATACTGGATTATTTGATGCACATGCTGTGTGCACATTTTCAGTTTATTGTTATCAAAAATGAATTAATTGCAAAATAATTATTATTGTTTTGTTTTGCATCAGAAATTAATAATATATAAAAAGAACATGTCTACATTGGATTTTTCAGGCTCTTCTCTGACAGCATGCTTCCGCACACAACTATAAGTCCAGTCCGCTTTGAACTCGAAAATTGAATCTAATTGGGTCCGGCGGGTCCTGTGGGAGTTCCGCGGGAATGCAGACCTCTACCTCCAACCATGATCCAATCAATTTAAATCCCACCCTTTATTTTTTTCTCATAGAATATCCTGTGTCACTCCAAAATATGTCACATTACTGAAGTAAAATGCATTACAAACACTGATTCGTGTTGACTTTTAGGTGGTAGCTGGCTTTACATGGTTTCTAGCTGGTCCTAGCTGGTCATTTATAGTCAATAGCTGGTCCAAGCTGGTCAAGTTGGTTCATGAGCTGGACTGCTGGTTTTGTCCTGGTTTCGTACATTAAAGCTGTTAGATCACCTTGGACCAGCATAAATCCAGCTATTATGGCCTAAGAAGCAATACCACCTTGAAGGGTTAGTTCACCCAAAAATGAAAATTCTCTCATGATTAACTCACTCTCATGCCATCCCAGATGTGTATGACATTCTTTCTTCTGCAGAACACAAACAAAGATTTTTAGAAGAATATCTCAGCTCTGTAGGTCCATACGATGCAAGTGAATGGTGATCAGACCTTTATAGTTCCAAAAATCACATAAAGGAAACATAGAAGTAATCCACTTTCACTTTTACATCTGAATGTCACATGTGGTGCCTGTTTAGCTTCACTTTCACAAATGAAAATGAAAGTTAACGTGGAGATTTAGAGTAAAAAAAGGACATAAAAATTGTTCTGTTTCTCACCCACACCTATTATATAGCTTCAGAAGACATGGATTAAACCACCTGAGTCGTATGGATTACGTCTATGTTTCCTTTATGTGATTTTGGGAGCTACAAATGTCTAGTCACCATTCACTTGCATTGTATGGACCTGCAGAGCTGAGATATTCTTCTAAAAATCTTAATTTGTGTTCAGCAGAGGAAAGAAAGTCATACACATCTGGGATTACATGAGGGTGATTACATGATGAGAGAATTCTCATTTTTGGGTTAACTACACTTTTAAATTGGTGCTGGAAGGTGTATATCACAATTGCAAATTGAGCTCTGTTGCCATTAATGTGTATGTGTGTATCTGTTTGTGATGATCTCAGTGGTGAACATTGTAACTCTAGTCATGAAGGAATCCAGTGGTCTGTATACCGTTCAGAGTGATCTGCATTATAAAGTGATTAAGGAAGACAAGGATGTCCACTTTTCCTGTGAGGTCAGCTACTTTGTCCCAGGAGCTGTCAGGACATCCGAGTCCAAAGGAGTCAACATTACTGTTCATTGTGAGTCCTTTTCTGATTGGATGTTCTCTGTCAGTCATTTGTTCTAGCAAAGTGCGTTATTATGACTTGCCCTAACCAGACTCAACACAAAAAAGCGATGTGGCAGGCAATATAACATACAGTATTGTTGGTCTCTTGTTCTCTATTTCTGTATGTTGTGCTGGGCTCTGCACACAGTGAAATCTTATTGGTCTAAAGTCCTGTTCCATCATATATGTTCTGAATGGCTGTGATGTGTCCCTTCACACAGCTTTTTGACTTTCATTGTGGACAGAAAAATGATTTGATGCCGAAAAGTTTGAGACACATCTGGTTTGGACAAAGTAGGACCTGCAGTTCCACAAAAGTTTCATGTTTTATGTCTTCCAGATAACTTCAGTAAAAGTCACGTGTAACAGATTATTTCAACTTTACTTATCTTACTTCAAAGTAGAGCTGCATTTGTCATGACATGGCTACAAAATTCTTTGCTTTGTCAGTGCTGACTAAATTGTAAGAATTGCGTTGCCCTGGCAAGACTTGTCTGAATGCACTATGATTCATGGCCTCTGGGTCTTTTTGTATGTGCGTATGTCCTGTAGACCCAACGACCAGCGTCGAGCTGTGGAGAGAATTGCCTGAGGGCTTGGTCAAAGAGGGGGACACAGTGGAGATCCGTTGCCAAGGCAACGGGAACCCCCCAGCACCCATCACTTTCAGCCGAGAACAAGTGAGAATGAACTCACTTTTTTTCTTTTATTCTGACCATTTTCTTTCTGGATGGGAGGCTGTAAAGCATTGAGAAAAGCATGCATATGCGACACCTGGCCCAGACAATGTGCTTGATATGAACAGAGTTAACTGACTTTATGTAACTTTATCGTATCTTGAATGCAAATGACTGTAGAATGACTTCTAAATATGGATGTTGAATGGTTAGTTTAGCATACTGACTTGAAAAACGTATTAATAAAAACTTGAAAAACTTAACTAATATACATTTTACCCTTGAGGTCCACTTTTAAAGGGATAGTTCACCCAAAATTGAAAATTCTCTCATCATTTACTAACCCTCATGCCATCACAGATGTGTATTACTTTCTTCTGCTGAACACAAACAAAGATTTTTAGAAGAATATTTCAGCTCTGTAGGTCCATATGTGCAAGTGAATGGTGACCAGAACTTTGAAGCTCAAAAAAGCACAAAAAGGCAGCATAAAAGTAATCCATATGACATGGTTTAATCCATGTCTTCAGAAGCGATATGATATGTGTGGGTGAGAAACAGATCAATATTTAAATATTTTTTTACTATAAATCTTCACTTTCACTTCCAAATTCTTCTTTTGTTTTTTGGCAATTCAGATTCTTCATGCATTTCACCACCTAATGGTCAGAGCTGGTCAAAGGTGGAGATTTATAGTGAAAAGTAGTTACATTTTGGTCTGTTATCATCCAAAACCGATTAGATTCAGAAGACATGGATTAAACCACTGGAGTTGTATGGATTACTTTTATGCTGCCTTTATGTGCTTTTTGGATCTTCAAAGTTCTGGTTACCATTCGCTTGCATTGTATGGACCTACAGAGCTGAAACATTCTTCAAAAAATCTTAATCTGGTTTTCTGCAGAAGAAAGAAAGTCATATACATCCGGGATGGCATGAGGGTGAGTAAATGATGAGAGAATTTTCATATTTGGGTGAACTATCCCTTTAATGTTGGTCAAGGTTTACTGCACCAATAACAGCTGTACGAGAGTTTTTCACGACCATTATCCACCTTCTCTCTGATGTTTAGAACAACAGGTTTTTTGGTACTGTACCTAAAAACTTGTGTGTAATCACACTATTCACATATGAAATGAGTAACAATGCTTACTCACGGGATTCTGGATTGCTGTTGTGTCCAGTATACTTCTATAACTAAATTGTGGCAGGTTTTAAGTGAAATTCAGAAACATGCAGCTCTATAAAGTGACTTTAGATTAGTTAAGAAGCTCTAAGGGAACCTCAAATGAGTGTATGCCTCTTAATTTCAGTGTAATAGACATTAGACATTTTTTGTCTTTGTAATAGTCCGATGTGGAGCTGGAATCCTTTCAGGGTCTGCTGGTTCTGAAGGCGGTGTCTCGGGCAGACAGCGGTGTGTATGAATGTCACTCTCTGGACCAGGATGCACTGGATGAGGATGAGGTGGTGGAGACCATGCAGCTCACAGTACACTGTGAGTTATTCAGCTTACCGCAGTCCCAGTCATATACCACATTGCACTCTCACTATAAATCTACTCAGCAGTCCCTACATTCAGTAGTGTGTTCTGTATTTAATGTGTTAATGTAATCTGGCATCCTTGCGGTAAAACGGGGCTCCGTGTAGGTTGGGGAGTGTCCATGGAATGGCCCAGGTGGTCCGACGGCAGCACGCGCTCCCCACCTTGGTCCGAGGCTCGTGGGGCAGCGCCGTCCTTGGCGGCCTGTCTTCCCAGGCCCGCGGCAGGTGAGAGGGGAAGGCGGACCAGCCTCTAGCCCGTTGGCCGCAACACGTGCTGTCCTCCCTGGTGTCGCATCTAATTAGTGCCGGGGGTCCAAGAAGCGGGTCCGGCAACGCATCTAACTCAGCTGAACACTCTCCGATCTGCTCCTGGGCCTATGAGGATGCCAGTGTGTGCACACATGGAGAATAGAAGCCGGCCTCCCGAGAAGAGGGGCGCTCTATGTTTTATTGGCAGCAGTGATGAGGATAAACACACAATCAGGTGTGCCTCATTTCCCCGCTGCCCAAACAAGGCTTATTAATTATCCTGCCCACTCCCGTTGTGAGCCTGGCTGAAGGACGGCCCTCAGAGGTGGGGCGACAATGACGAGAGGGAGGGACATTCGTCCCTTGCTTATTAATCGAATTGAATTATTGTCAGAACAAGCTTTTACACCTCTGTTAAGTAGCTATTCAGTGCCTAATTTGGGAGTTCTGTAATGTAATTGTTTTGTGTTCCATAGATTCCATAGACCTTTATTAACACAAAATTGTAATATTCATTATCAAGGAGAGCATACAAAGAGAACTTAGGTCTTAACACAAAAGCATTGATAGTATCCACTGTCAGAAGAGAACACGTTCTCTCAAGTTGATTTTAAGGCTGTAATAAATTAGTCAATTCTCACAACAAGGTTTTAACTCTGAATTGTTGACTGTTTATGTGTGTTTGTGCAGATCTGGACCCAGCTGTGGTGGTGCCCAAAGACTCAGAGGTCATGCTGAAAGGGGAGAGTCTGACAGCCACCTGCAATGCGCTGTCATCTTTAGAGACCTCTACTGTGTGGTTTAAGGTAACACTGAAATGAATTCCCCATTCACAGATTCACACTTCCATTCAGCACTTTAGACATTCTCATTCACTTTCTGTTTGTGCTTTATAGCTTCTTTTAAATCCATCTATTCCTCTCTATATTTGTTTGTATCCATTTGTGTGTGCAGGATGGACTTGAGATCGGAAGAGGACACATACTGCAGCTGCACGATGCCACGTTTGACACCGCAGGACAATACGACTGTGAGGTGACAGTACCGTCCCTCCCAGGCCTACAGACCAGCGGTTCTGTCAATATCATTGTACAGGGTAAATAAGAGCTCATCAAGTAACTAAAACAGATGAAATTCAGGATCAGAACGCAGTCTACTCATTCTACTATGTAAAGTCCTATAAAGCATTTGTAGCCTTATAGCAATTAATCAGCATTTGCGTGATCCTGCATATCTAAAGCTGTGTTACTGGATATCGTCCCCCAGGTGCGCCTCAGATGAAGGATGCAGAGAGGGAGATTGAGCTGACAGAAAGAGTGGGGGTGTGGGTAAATTTGACCTGTGAGGTGAGAGGTCACCCCAAACCCGCCATAACCTGGAGCATCACTGGCAGTCAGGTAACATACACAGCTTATCTACCAGCTCTCTGACCTCTGCTCATGTTACAGGGAGTTTTCTGGATTGACGCCTTTGTCTTGTGTGTGTGTGTGTGTGTGTGTGTGTGTGTGTGTGTGTGTGTGTTTTGCATTCTCAGAGCTGGCGTGAGGTGGTTAAAAGAGAGACGGCGGATCAAATCTACAGTGTTGTGATGCTTAAAGTCAGTGCTGACACTGTGGCCACCTGCAACTCATCAAATGACTTTGGAATAGAGACAGAGACATACAACATCAGAAGCAGTAAGACTCAATTTTATTCTTTTATGTACACCAACTGTTTGCCTTTGACTTTGGCTGCTTTTTTATTATTTTAGATCCTGCTTTTGAGAGTACCTCTGCTTTATAATTTTTTTGTTTTGTTTTTAGTTTTTATAAATTGTTTAAAAAAACTTAAAAGAATAAGTTAAAATAATAATAAAAAATCATCATCAGATTTATAATGCATTTTGCCATGCCATTTATTTTGAACTTTCAAGTGAAAGTTCACCCAGAAATGAACATTCTGTCAACATTTACTCATCCTGTGTGACTTTCCTTTTGGAACACAAAATAAGATATTTTGAAGAATGTAATTGCTGCTCTTTTCCATACAATGAAAACGTATAGGGACCACAAGTTGACAAGCTCCAAAGAGGGGAAAAAGCACCATAGAAGCACCATAAAAGTTGTCCAAACAACTCATGCACTACATTCAAGATCTTTTGAGTCCATATGATCGCTTTTTAAGGAACTGAGCATACATAGTTATTAACAGAAAATCTTGTCCTTCATCATTGCTCTCAAATCTCAGCTTTTTGAAAACCCCTGGTCACAAAAGGAGAAATTTTGAAGAATGTTCACACTGCTCTTTTTCATATGAGCAGTGTGAACATTCTTCAAAATTTCTCCTTTTGTGTTCCATGGAAGAAAGAAAATAATTTTTTGGAACAACACTGGGGTGGGTAAGTGTATGTTCATTTCATTTTTTTGGGGTGGGGGAATGAAATGAACAATATGAATTAATAAAAATGGAATAAAAAAACACTCACCTGGAGCACTCACCTGGAGCTAACATGGAAACCAGTACTGACAGCATTAGGTTAACGCATATATATAGTATAAACTCGGAGTCTACATAAAGGCTATCGCATTTTTATTATTTCACGTGTTATTCTGGAAAAACGAGTGGTGAAAATTGGCTTTCGATAAAATGCGCTCTGTCGGTGTTCAGAGACTTAAGGCCCTGATATACTTCTGGAGAAGATCTTCTTCGATCTTTGTTTAGGGGTAAAAAAAAAAAAAGGTTCAAAATAGCTGACAGTTGAATTCAGACACCTGTCAAAAGTAAACCCGTTTACCTGTAAATGTGTAAACCTTAACAAATAAGACATTAAAATTTGTCATCAATGACTTTATACCTCATTGTATAAGTAGAATTCAGTAAAAGAAGCTGTTTTATCTAATCAGTGATGATTTAAAGTAATACAAATGCAGTAGATAATGTGTCATTTGTCTTGTTTACATTCTGAGTCAATGGCACAAATGCACTAACACGCTATTCCTGGCCATAATATGCGCCGATTACACTCTGTTTCTGTAATTTATGATGACTCTGGTACTACTGAAAAAATGAATGTATAACAGTGTTAATGGGTAAAATACAGACAAAAGAATGATGATAAGAAAGGCATATCTTACTTTGGGCAGATGAGACTCTGAACGCCGGTGTGTTCATGTTGACTGATCATAACTGACTGCACGGGAATTAGCTGTCGGCCTCAAAGTAGGTGGAGCTCCAGGTAACACCTACTGATGACGTTGACCAATGGCAGTAAGAAGGTGTTTAGCAGTCAGTAAGAAATTTGCCTACCACCGAAACAATCTCAAAAACACCTTCTTTTTGGCCAGATTTTGTTCAAAATCACGTCACACCCGTTCATTCTTCAATTTCGTATGTAGTATATCGGGGCCTTTAATGCACAAACAGACATACTGATCTGATGAGCTTCACGCATCGCTCCACATTTTTTCTACCAAAAAAGCAGATCAGAATACCTAAATACTTACGAGTATAAATTAATACGTATCCACACTTGGCTTTGCTTGAATCTTCTCTCATCCAACACCTCAACAACTCACACATCCACAGCGCCTCCTAATGGATTTGTATTTGGAATTGTAACTGTAAGACGGGGTGACGTATAGAGAGAACAGTGTAATTCAGCACTGCTCAAGGCAGGCAAAAGCGGAAAAGAAAATGTATTTGCTATATAATTTGTGTGCACATCCCTTGTTTGAATTTATTTGATTGTTAATATTTGGTGGTTTGTGAATTAAAAATGTTAATGTTGTCCCTTATGTTCCCCCAGTTCCGTTCTCTCAGACTCCAACAGCGAGAAAAACTTCAGGTAAAAATTCTTTCTGTTCTGTTAGAAAGGATTGCTAGTTTTAAACCAACTCCAAGTTCAAAACCAATCCCAAAGCCCATCCCAACCAATCAATGAATGATCAGCTGAAGTACTTGAATAATTCATAGATTTTATATGGTGAAGCCTCTGCATTAGCTCGGTTAGCTTGGCTCTTCGTGCCAGCCTCTGGGCATATTTAAAATTCTGAGTGAAGAAAAGTCATAGAGCAAAAAATGTAAGCAAATATTGAAGCAGACATTACTTCAGAAAACAAGGTCAGATCCAGCACCAAATGTTTTTCCAAGATGAATTTATAATTAGTTCAATGTGAATATTTAAACAAATGTTTTGAAGTGCTGTGCTAGAGCCGCGACTGTTAAGCTGTTAGGGTGAACATTGTGGTAGCGGCCTGCTATTTTACTGAGTATATTTAACTCATAAAATTCATTCCCAGACAATTGTTTGTGGTCTCTTTATGTTTATTTATAGCATTTGATGACGCTTCCTCAGAATGGCGCTCCATAATTTGCTTTATTTGACTGTTAGGACTCATCTCATTTTACTAAACCGCTCTCATTATATGTTTCACATTGTTCATACCAAACTTGTCTCATTTATAAGGTCATACATCCTTGTAATGTGGCACAAATTTTGAATTTAAATGTTCCACCCATTGTTTATGTCAAAAAATACAGTGAATTTGTCCATTGCTCTTAACATGATCTAGTATGGTATTTCATTTGCGTTTCAGTGAATGTATTTATACTTTTATTGCATTTCAGCATGGATTTATTGTCTTTTGTTGAAATGATAATTGGTCATTGGTTATCAGATATCAGTTAGTCATACTAATGTTGACGTCCTTCATTCTCTCTCTCCAGTGGATAATAGTGGTGTGATTATTGTGGTGATCATTGTAAGCATTCTGCTGCTGGCCATCCTGGGCAGCATCTTCTACTTCCTGTATAAAAAGGGCAAGTTACCTTGTGGACGCTCAGGCAAGCAAGAAATGTATGTAAAACTGTTTTTCCTTTCCATCTATTTTAATATCACTGTGTCATAGGGTTTGGAACCAAGAACCATTTTTTATTTTTTTTTTAAATTCGGAACTGGTTCCATGTTTAAAAAAATACCAGAACCGTAAGATTTTCATGACATTCCTGAACATGCATTTACATTGTTAACATTTCCTGAACATGCATTTTTCCACCAATGCGGAAGAAACACTTTCTGACAGTGTTTCCTGCGGCGCTATTCAGTGGCAGCGCTGTCCGTCTACTGAATCTACAGCACAAAACACACAACGCGACCAGTGTTGTCTGATTCCTGAACAAAGGACTCTTATGAGCCGATTCTTTTGAATCTACAGCATCAAACAGACTAGTGACTAGTGTAGTCCGATTGCTGAACAAATGACTCTTATGAGTTGATTCTTTTGAATCTACAGCATCAAACAGACTAGAGACTAGTGTAGTCCGATTGCTGAACAAATGACTCTTATGAGCTGATTCTTTTGAATCTACAGCATCAAACAGACTAGAGACTAGTGTAGTCCGATTGCTGAACAAATGACCCTTATGAGCTGATTCTTTTGAATCTACAGCATCAAACAGACTAGAGACTAGTGTAGTCCGATTGCTGAACAAATGACTCTTATGAGCTGATTCTTTTGAATCTACAGCATCAGACAGACTAGTGACTAGTGTAGTCCGATTGCTGAACAAATGACTCTTATGAGTTGATTCTTTTGAATCTACAGCATCAGACAGACTAATGACTAGTGTAGTCCGATTGCTGAACAAATGACTCTTATGAGCTGATTCTTTTGAATCTACAGCATCAAACAGACTAGTGACTAGTGTAGTCCGATTGCTGAACAAATGACCCTTATGAGCTGATTCTTTTGAATCTACAGCATCAAACAGACTAGAGACTAGTGTAGTCCGATTGCTGAACAAATGACTCTTATGAGCTGATTCTTTTGAATCTACAGCATCAAACAGACTAGAGACTAGTGTAGTCCGATTGCTGAACAAATGACTCTTATGAGCTGATTCTTTTGAATCTACAGCATCAAACAGACTAGTGACTAGTGTAGTCCGATTGCTGAACAAATGACTCTTATGAGTTGATTCTTTTGAATCTACAGCATCAAACAGACTAATGACTAGTGTAGTCCGATTGCTGAACAAATGACTCTTATGAGCTGATTCTTTTGAATCTACAGCATCAAACAGACTAGTGACTAGTGTAGTCCGATTGCTGAACAAATGACTCTTATGAGTTGATTCTTTTGAATCTACAGCATCAAACAGACTAGAGACTAGTGTAGTCTGATTGCTGAACAAATGACTCTTATGAGTTGATTCTTTTGAATCTACAGCATCAAACAGACTAGTGACTAGTGTAGTCCGATTGCTGAACAAATGACCCTTATGAGCTGATTCTTTTGAACCTACAGCATCAAACAGACTAGTGACTAGTGTAGTCCGATTGCTGAACAAATGACCCTTATGAGCTGATTCTTTTGAACCTACAGCATCAAACAGACTAGTGACTAATGTAGTCCGATTGCTGAACAAATGACTCTTATGAGTTGATTCTTTTGAATCTACAGTATCAAACACGCACGACCAGTGTAGTGCGATTCCCCAACAAATTAATCTTATGAGCTGGTTCTTTTGAATCTACAATTCGAAACACACAGCACAACCAGTGTAGACCGATTCCTGTACAAATGACTCTTATAAACCTGTTCTTTTAAATCTACACCACAAAACACACAGCTCGACCAGTGTAGTACTGAGACTTAATCAGTTACTGACTGGTTGTTCAACAACATGAAGTCATATACAGGTGCATCTCAATAAAATAGAATGTCGTGGAAAAGTTCATTTATTTCAGTAATTCAACTCAAATTGTGAAACTCGTGTATTAAATAAATTCAATGCACACAGACTGAAGTAGTTTAAGTCTTTGGTTCTTTTAATTGTGATGATTTTGGCTCACATTTAACAAAAACCCACCAATTCACTATCTCAACAAATTAGAATACATCATAAGACCAATAAAAAAAACATTTTTAGTGAATTGTTGGCCTTCTGGAAAGTATGTTCATTTACTGTATATGTACTCAGTACTTGGTAGGGGCTCCTTTTGCTTTAATTACTGCCTCAATTCAGCATGGCATGGAGGTGATCAGTTTGTGGCACTGCTGAGGTGGTATGGAAGCCCAGGTTTCTTTGACAGTGGCCTTCAGCTCATCTGCATTTTTTTGGTCTCTTGTTTCTCATTTTCCTCTTGACAATACCCCATAGATTCTCTATGGGGTTCAGGTCTGGTGAGTTTGCTGGCCAGTCAAGCACACCAACACCATGGCCATTTAACCAACTTTTGGTGCTTTTGGCAGTGTGGGCAGGTGCCAAATCCTGCTGGAAAATGAAATCAGCATCTTTAAAAAGCTGGTCAGCAGAAGGAAGCCTGAAGTGCTCCAAAATTTCTTGGTAAACGGGTGCAGTGACTTTGGTTTTCAAAAAACACAATGGACCAACACCAGCAGATGACATTGCACCCCAAATAGTCACAGACTGTGGAAACTTAACGCTGGACTTCAAGCAACTTGGGCTATGAGCTTCTCCACCCTTCCTCCAGACTCTAGGACCTTGGTTTCCAAATGAAATACAAAACTTGCTCTCATCTGAAAAGAGGACTTTAGCCCAGGTAAGACGCCTCTGACGTTGTCTGTGGTTCAGGAGTGGCTTAACAAGAGGAATACGACAACTGTAGCCAAATTCCTTGACACGTTCGTGTGTGGTGGCTCTTGATGCCTTGACCCCAGCCTCAGTCCATTCCTTGTGAAGTTCACCCAAATTCTTGAATCGATTTTGCTTGACAATCCTCATAAGGCTGCGGTTCTCTAGGTTGGTTGTGCATCTTTTTCTTCCACACTTTTTCCTTCCACTCAACTTTCTGTTAACATGCTTGGATACAGCACTCTGTGAACAGCCAGCTTCTTTGGCAATGAATGTTTGTGGCTTAAACTCCTTGTGAAGGGTGTCAATGATTGTCTTCTGGACAACTGTCAGATCAGCAGTCTTCCCCATGATTGTGTAGCCTAGTGAACCAAACTGAGAGACCATTTTGAAGGCTCAGGAAACCTTTGCAGGTGTTTTGAGTTGATTAGCTGATTGGCATGTCACCATATTCTAATTTTTTGAGATAGTGAATTGGTGGGTTTTTGTTAAATGTGAGCCAAAATCATCACAATTAAAAGAACCAAAGACTTAAACTACTTCAGTCTGTGAGCATTGAATTTATTTAATACACGAGTTTCACAATTTGAGTTGAATTACTGAAATAAATGAACTTTTCCACGACATTCTAATTTATTGAGATGCACCTGTATAGGCCTACACATTATGAGTTTTGTTGTTAACAGTGGAATTGTATAAAAAATTTATGAAATAATTTATCATATTTTCTGCTTGTTTAGAATATTTATTTAATGTAGTTAGGACAAATTATTGAATTTAATTTATGCCTAGGTCTTTGAAAAGTCAGTATATAGTCTTTGTTAACACCTTTTGCAAGAATTGTATTACATTTATTTCAGTTTTGTATATCTGCTCTGTTGAATTCTGAAATGACTGACTGCTGAGAATAACCACAATATACACTGAAGGGGACAAGTCCCCTCCAATAATCAGAAATGGCCAGATTGTCCCCCCCAATAATTGATATCCTTGTTGCTGTTCTGCTGCAGTTCATTATGCACCACTTGTCATTATTGTCTTATTGTCATTAAGTTGTTGCAGGAATAACATAATGGTTTAAAAAGTTACAATGTTTAGTGTGCTCAGTAGTCTAACACCGCTCATCAATGTCATATGAGAAAGCCAATCAAATCGATGAAGGCGGGACTAAGTGAGAATCTTGTGGTTTATTCCAGCGGTGCGCATCAGTGTCAGCAGTTCAGGTTAAGAGTGTTTGTGTCATGTAAGATGTCAGTATATAACTAAACATGCAATATTTGACCACAGTTTTATGACTGAAATGTTGTACAGACCTACAGTAAATTACAGTAATACAGTAATGTACAGTACGTGATTCGTATGTCATTCTTAATTTAAATATTAAAACATTAACGGAGCAGTTTTCAGCATATCAGGCACAAGACAAAGAGTGAATGTGTGTATATTCTAAAGGAATAGAATGAATGTGGTTATCTGGGAAGCTTTTGAAGGAACTTTTTAGAAAATTCACTTAATATTGTCTTGATCTATAAATGATCTATAACACAAAGTAGAGCGTTTTCACTAGAACATGGTAAGACCTGTGACTTGTGGCCTCAGTTGAGTTTTTAGGTTGTGGCAACCAGTTAAAGGAGTAGTTCACCTAAAAATGGAAAATGTACTTTTACTCACCATCATGTTAGTCAAAACCCATATGCTGTTACTTTTTCTTGGAACATAAAAATAGATATTTTAAGCAGCTCTATTCCATAGAATAACAGTTTGTGAGCAGGAAAAAGGACAAATACTAATAAGCACTATTAAAGATTCAGTATAAAGACATCATAACAGTAGTCCATATGACTCGTTCATTATATTCCAAGATTTCTGAGGCCACACAACAGCTTTGTGCTGTATGGACTACTTTTATGATATATTAATAATGATTTTTGTTTTCTTTGGACCTTGACAGTAGTGCTCAATATGAACTGTTTTTGTATGGAAAAGAACAGCATTCGGGTTATTGAAGAAAACCACCCACCCCCAAAATGGTTTGATTAACCCCCCCCTTCAATGTTCAAGACATGGTTACGACCTTGCTGCTGAAGGCAGTAAATGCAACAACAACAAAAAAATGCATTTCTTATTTCCAAAATTTTCTGCATCAAAATTTAGGATTTTTTAATGGAACCATTAAGATGAATCAGAGCCAGAATTGTTCAGTTCTTTATGATTCCCATCCCTACTATGTCAGTTACATACAGTAAATGAATATGGCTTTCAAGTAAATTTTTTTGTTAAATTTACCAAGATAATACCATTTTTTGGACATACTTGGTAATAACATGGTTTTCTTTAAAGTACATTGTAAGTACTTTTGGAGTACCATGTGAATGTTTCATGAATATGGTAATCATTTAGTACCATGGTATATATCAAAGTACCATGGTATTAACATTAAAAACTATCAGTTTTCCATGGTAGTGTCACAGTGCTTTATGTATGGGTAATTTGATAAGACTAGTCTTTAAAGTTTTTGTCATGTTCTAACAGTGTTTGCAAGGCAGCAGTGTATTTATTTTCCTCAAACATTATTGTTAGGAGTTTGTTCTAAACCACATGATTTAACCTGACAATGGCAGCGCCGCTCCAATGCAGCATTTCATTTACACATACCATAACTAAAGCTTAAACTTAAACTTTTTTGCTGCCTTGCAAGCACTGCTATTTCCTTCAGGACTCTTGTACAGTAAAACGTCATTGAATAATTTGTGCAACCAAATGGTTCAGTCTGGTGTATCAGTATGTTAATCTCTACAGCATTAATGCCTACAGCACCAAGGAGAAGACGAACAAGGATGACATTGTTGTAGAGATGAAGGCAAAAAAGACGGAGGAGTCGGTGCTACTAAAGGGAGTCAACGGTGAAAACAAACCACCCACTGACCAGGTAAATGTGAATACTGAGATTTCAAGAACTAAATCATTAGTCAAAGATTAATGATCATAGTGGGTAAAGAAAATTTAAAACTGAAGTGTGCGATTTCTGTGCCCCCACTGTCACCAAACAGAATTGCAAAAAAATCTGTTTTCAGACAGATTTCATAAAACTCTCCCTGTTTTCCATTGGTTGACAAACAGATAGTCCCGCCCCAAACTCATGCCATTGGTCGAACCAGTGTTGCTGTTTCAAACTGGATAGGCTGCTCAAACAAACAGAGGAATGTTTTGATAGTGCCACAAACAAAAATGGCTTACTTATAATTTTAACATCGAAAACATTACACATCAGCAATTATAAGAATGAGATTACCTTGTTTTTTTGTGTTTTTGTGGTCTTTATTTTACCTGAACTAACATTATTTTTTACTACTCTTTCCTGGGGTAAAGAACACTACTCCTAGCTCATAAACCGGAGGCTTACCAGCGATTAAAGACCCTATTTTGTACCTGGCCCAACAATCAAGTCTTAAGACCTGGAGGACTTCTTGTGCAGCAGCCATCTTTTCTGGATTAAGTGGACTGTACTTCTGTTTCTTGTTTGTGAGCAGCAGCATTCACATTTGGGTAAATAGGACTTAAGCGAGCTGATCCATAAAGGAAGATCGGTCTCCTTTTTCTACTGACTCTCCAACGTGTGCTTTTCTTCAAATGTTGACCAGTTCAGGCCATTTGACCTCATTCATGAAACACAAGCAGAACAAAGTCCTGTGTAAATTGTTTGTGAAACCATTCTTACGTAAATTGTTTCATCGTCAGTTTACGCCAGAACGGTTTTAACAATTCTGCTTGTTTTATGAACGAGACCCAGTGTCACAATGTCCTTTTTAGACATTAGAAATGTATATAATATAAATATATTTAGTTACCGATCCTACTTGTGACCTTTGTGTGCTTTTAAGCTCTGTTCAGCAAGTATTTTAGTTTCTGTACTTTCATAACAGCCCAGAAAACATAAGAAGAAAAAATGTTTGGTTTATTAATATCAGTTGGATTATTAGTCAAATTTCTGAAACATATGACATAAAACTAATTTCGTTTTATATGTACAGAACCGTTATTCATATCTTGTAATATTCCAGTAATCCCAAAGGACCAAAAAGTAAAACTAAGCTCAGTGTTAATTTAACGTTAGATGTTGTAATTTAAGTAAAAACATTACCTAAGAGACATTGAGAATAACATCGATATACCCATACCATATCATATACCCATAGCCCTTTACAATAAGAAACCCTGTCCAACTTAAAACAATAAGTCATGGATTCAACCAATACCAAAATGATACATGGTCCAACTTCATCAAACTACTGCAGAACTTTTGTACTGTTTGTAAATAGTCGTAGGGAAGGAAATTGTAGGTCTTTGTGTTTTGACTGCTGTGGGAAATTGTAGCTCCCTCTATTTCTGCCTCAACTGCAGTGCCTGAGGAAATGTGTCTTCATTTCACCTCAATGTTAGTTACACTGAAATCTTTGTGTTGCGTCTTGTATGTTTTGCGCATGTCTCTGTATTTGGTGAAGGGGAAAGTGTTGTTTCCATAAATTGCCATGAATATTTGTACGTTTTATAAAGAGAAGCATTATGTTTTAGCCTGAAAAGTTTTGCTCCTTGAAGAAATGTTTTGTTTGATACCATTTCATTTTTAGGTTTGGAAAAGTGCATTTGTAAGATCCATGCATTACTTATTTTAATGTACATAGTTTATACTGTTTCACAGACATGATGTTGAATTTGTTCAGTAAGGAGTCAGGAGGACGTGATGCACATACGTGATGCACAGTACATACTAATGACTATTATTTCCAGCCCCTAAAACCATACTTGGACAAATCATACAGTTTTTCATTATGGCTGGACTCATGCATTATGTGAGCCGCACATCTTATGGTTAAATTCCAAAAATTAAGAAAAGTAGACTCATTTTGAGCATTTTTGTGTTACATTTTTTGCCGTTTAAAAGACATGTTCACTTAAAAAGCCTTTGCATTAATAGATGTAACAAAAACACAGGCACTTTTTGGTTTGCAAGAGTTGCATTGGTAAAATTGCAGTTCATCGGTCTTTATGTTTTCTAAAGATTAGTGCCAGACATTTGAGACTATTGTCAGAACACTGTTAAACCACTGCATATTACACTGGCCTGTAGACCTTTCCTTACCTGTCCATGTGAGAAAAAAAACATGTTTTATTAGCAGAAACTATCATTATCATTGTAGAATGTTCACAAACACAGTAATGCCATGTTTCATGTTGGTTGTAAGTTAAGTACTTGTGGTTTGATGCTTGCATTTTGTATATAATTGTTTCTCTTTTTTTTTTTTTTTTGGCAAAAAAAAAAAAAAAATACAAATAAAGATATGCTATTCAATGTCTGTTTCTGGCTTCTTGGAAACATTCACTGTAATGGATATTTTTAGATGCAAACCAAAGAAAATTGAATTACACATGCCTGGTCAGCCAGCTCTTGGTCCAGTTGTGTTTTCTTTGGCGCACTTTAATTCAGAAGTGCAGAAAGTGTCTTTACAGAGTCCATCTGCTGAAGTAAGCTGTCCTGCACTCACTGCTCTCTGCAGACCCGGGGTGTTGTTTTTTTTAAACCACAGTTTACATGGTATCTTTTATTGAGACCACTACCTACAAAGGGCAATCTCACAGAATACACTGCTCTTAATTGTTATAAAATATTCTATAAAGTGTTCATAATTGCAGCGGTGGAAGTGCTGAATAGCCCCTCTTTGCTTATAAACAAACTTCTTGGCTTATTTTTAAGGTGTCTGTAGCTTATATTTAATAGTGTTATACTTACAATCTATAGCCTATAAGACACAATGCACACACAATGCCAGAAAAGGAAACAGAACACTAATACATTGTCAATCAGTGTGCAGTAGGATATGCACATAAAACAACATGATTGTGTTATAACGGGATGATAAAACTGACACTCTGTCACTGTTACTTATTCAAATTAGCATGCATTACGTTTAATTCAGCTTAATCTATTTGTCAGGCATGTTCTATTTCATGATGGGTTGGATTTGAAAGAAAAGAGCAAGGTTGTCCTCTACTGGTCACCAAGTTCACACACAGAGCTCAAGCCATGAAGCTGTCCTGGATCATTATTCCTTCTTTTTGTATTATTTTCCTAACAAATTACTGTAAACATTTGTGCCGAGTTCAAATAAACTACATGTTATTAAAAATTTAAAAAAAAAGTGTTGTATGGGAGAATCATATAATATGGGAGCGTTCTGGTTTATCGTGCCGCAAGCCCAGCAGCAGTATGAACATCAGCAGCACTTTTTGTTTCCGTCATTGCTGCTAATTAATAGCTGAAGTGAAAGCAACTTTTTTTTGTGTGTTTCATAAATGAAATAATAACAACATTAAATGTATTTGTACAAATCTTGTACAAACGTTTCCCCTGCTTAAATACGCCTAGCCATGTGGCAGGTACAGTTCGAAACGACTATGGTTCATTACAGGGACATATTAAAGATTGTATTAGTCATTCTGGTAAAGCTAAAATACTAACAAATTCAGTTGTCCATCCAATAACAGGGTGGACATTCAGTGGACAAATGAGACACTACATGGTCTGTGATTGATATTAAGGAAAAAATATTTGTAAACTAAAATGTATGATTTTATTTCTGTTAATATAAAACGTTTTAAAATGATATTAATTTCCCGCATATTTTCCCATAATCGGGTGGACATGTTATGCTTGACAACATATGGCTAACACTACAAAATAAAGGACAGCATAAATAAAACAAAAAAGTTACAGACTTCAAATAACACCTAGTAATTTTGCAGAATGGGTGATGTCCACCTCCAGTGTGTGTGATGTCATTTCCTAACATATATCTTCAATGAAAGGTATCATGACATAACAGGGTGGACAATAAGTCAAGGGACACACAAAAAACCTCCACTATCAGTGTTAAAATTACACATTTACCACAAACTAATACATGTTAGTGAGAGAAAGTAACACTAAACTCTTAACTGTATGTGGGGAAAAAATAGAAATCTAGTGATTTAGCATTTATTTTTGTCAAAGATGTTTGACGTGCAGTTTTTAAGACATGAGGAAGTGACAGTGCAATAAAAAAGGATTTCAATTATTTAAGATTTAACTTTTAAGCCCACAGAAGTGTGTCACATTATGTAAGCCTATCAAAATTGTAATCAGGTGAAATGAAACAATATAAATACCACAAACACTTGTAATGGGACTTAAATGTCAAAGAATTGTGAAATGACCCATTTTATACAGGCGCTCCTTCACATTGGAAAACAGCGCAGACGGATGAAAAAACGCATTCAGTGTGAACGTCCCTTACTAAACTTAAAATGAAAAACGCTTTAATAAAATGACCAGGAAGAAGAGAGAAAGGGAGAGAAAAGGCTTAACATGAAAATAGTGTATTTCTCATTGGATTAGTGTCGTTGTTTTCGCAGTACAAAAGGAATTGTAATGGCATGTCATGAATAGGTGCGTTTACTGGTGTTTTACAATCGCAATGGTGGGAAACAATTAACATGCACTCAAATGCTATATGATTTTGACTAAATGATCTTGCTTCTGACAGAAAACATGACAGAAGACATCCACTGATTGTCACTGATCTTTCCCCCAGCCGTTTCTGTCACACAACTCATGTGAAATGTGTGTGTTTCAGGTCCATTTCTCTCCATTTGTGAAACATTCTCAGCAGTTTGAGTATGTCGCTTATGGATATCTCATGCTCTCTCTCTCTCTCTCTCTCTCTCTCTCTCTCTCTCTCTCAATTCAATTCAATTTAAAGTACATTATTAGCATGATTGTGTTTACATACAATATTGCCAAAGCATTAATGACAAGACAAATAATAATAATAAAACAGTAACAAATAACAATAAAAATCTAATTAAAATAAGGTGCCACAGTCTCTCTGTCCACTCACTGACAGCGGTGCCAATGGTTGTCAAGGGCAGGGAATGTTAAATTTCAAGTGATAATGCACAAATTACAAAACAGAATTGAACACAGTTACAGGGAAATACAACAGTAGATTATGGACTTCTGATGCAGCAAAACAAGTGGGTATACCAAGGTTATATGCAAATATTAATCCTTAGAAGTTGTTATATGCAAACAGCCCTGGGAGAAAAACTAAGCATATATATATATATATATATATATATATATATATATATATATATAGATAGATAGATAGATAGATAGATAGATAGATATATGATGAATTACTGCTCATACAGTATATTAACCCACATAACAGTGTTTACTTTATAGTGATGCTATTGCTACATTGTAGTTGACTGGAAGAGTGCATGTTTTGTGCCCACCCCACCCCACCCAAACTACTAGACCCAGGCCCACTCAGAATATTAGAGACTATTTTTTGATTTCAAATACAGTATATATTTATAAAATAGTTAAAAAATGCATGAATTCTGCTTGAAAGTGTGAAAGAACAGTTTGAATGCACCGCATTTCTGTTGCAAAGGAGAATTTGGAGAAAAAGAAATTGGGCAAAAACTTGGCCCATCCATTTTTATTGAGGCCCACCCAAACGTAATTTCCTGGCTACACCCTTGCTTGTTTGTTTATGTGAGTTGGAAGCACATACATTTCAAAATAAGAATCCCTATTTTTTTTTCAAGATTGTTTATAATTAAAAATCCCACGTTATGAACCAGATCTTATTATTATTAGTTTTCTGGTTATTATTGGGATTTTGGTTGAGCAACAAACACACATCTGGGATTTTACTCATTTTGGACTCTTGTAGCCTCTCTATCTGTGCACGTCACAGTAAGGAAAGACAACAAAATTTCTTAACATTCAATTAATCTATTTCAGAACTTTCGGCCGATTAATCTGTTATCTGCCTTTTCCACCACCTTAGTTATCGTATCGGCAAAATCCACTATTGATACTATTCTATATTGTAGCGTACTTTTTGTTAGTGATGTCAATAATAACATTGCTTAATGACTTGTATGGTCCTGTATTGCCATGTTTATCAACTAATTTTAAATCCAGAGGCTAACCTCTTGGTTGAACCAAATGTTGATTGTATACTGATGAATTAAGACTGATAATGCTGCAGTTAACAAAATAAACATCTGTTGTATGAATAAACTGATTATTTCCTCCAGGTCCTGCTGGCAGGTAATAATCTTCCTCAGTGTCAGATTATAGCTGAGCTGCATGTGGATTAATGCTGGGACTCAGATACCTGTCTGTGTCCCCCACTCCCAGGACACACTTCAAGGGCAAAAGAATGCTTTTTACAGTGTGAGACTATACACCTGTCAAGGAGCAAAAAACAAAAACAAAAAAAAGCTTTCAATTAAAAGAAGAAAAGACTTCAGTATGCATGAAATGTTATGTAGAATACTGACAATAATCAAGAATGCTGCTTTTGTTGGAATAGTTATGTGCATCAAGGGTGTAGCAGCCAGGGGGGATGTGGGGTACATGTCCCCTGCACTCTTTAAAAAAGGTAATTCGGTCCCCTATACTTTTCCAATCTAAACCCATACTGAGTCCAAATGGTGGGTTTGTATACAGTTGTAAAGGGGGTACAAGGGAAAGGAGGAGGCGAGAACCAGCTTAACAATGTAAATAATATTTAATTAAATAAAAAGACACACAAACATATACAGGGCAGCTGCCCATAATACTCTCTCTCTCGAGCTGCTGTCTTCGGTCGCCTTTATCCCTCGCTCGCCTCATCAGGCTGATTGGGGTCTGGGCATCCATCATCCGCCCCCCTCCGTGCTACACTCCTCCCTGCGTTGCCGAGGAGCCCCCGGCATGACGTACATCCGTCCCTCCTCTCCAGGGTGGGGGGCGTGCCTTACGCCCCACCTGCCGGCAGGTCATCCCCGCCTTCCTCGACCTGGGAGGACACAGGAGGGGAAAACAAAACTAAAACAAACAAACAAAAAAAAGGCGAGGGAAAGGCCTACATGGAGCGACAGCGTGAGAGAGAGAGGAGAGAGAGAAAAAGCTCACTCACCGGGTCTCTGATACGCCGTTGCGTGGTCCCCGGTCACTCCTCCACCCTCTCAGGCGGACGACAGCCACTCCTCCCTGGGCGGACCGGAGTCAAACCTCCGACCTCCAGCAGACAGAACGCCCCTCTGCTTTTCTGGCGGCATGTGGGGACACTCCTCCACCCCTGGCAGCGACTCCATCGCTCCAGGCGGTCGGGAGTTCCGTCCCTCCTCGCCTCGCGGACGGCGGCCGTTCCCCGCATCCAGGCGGTCGGGCTACTCCGTCCCCCAGCAGATGGCAGCGGCACTCCCCTGGGTGGACGGCAGTGTTGAGGACTCTACGATGGGCATCCCTCCTCCCTACTGGGTTTTCGGCACCAATGTAAAGGGGGTACAAGGGAAAGGAGGAGGCGAGACCTGGCTTAACAATGTAAATAATATTTCATTAAATAAAAAGACACACAAACACATACAGGGCAGCTGCCCATAATTCTCTCTCTCTCTCGAGCTGCCGTCTGCGGTCGCCTTTATCCCTTGCTCGCCTCATCAGGCTGATTAGGGTCCGGGCATCCGTCATTCTGCCCGGCCCCACCCCCCTCCGCGCTACAACAGTATTCCTTGAGTTTTGTTACTTTGGGCTAAAATAAGCGACCATCCAGCCAATCACAGGTGAGTTTCATGAAACAGCCCTTACGTAATAGGCCGTCAGTCAGACAGTCTAATCAACGCGGCTCCGTTCATTTCTACAAAGCTGCTTTAAACAATGCTCATTTATCCAAGTTTTTTATCAGCATTGATGTCGATCTAAATTAATAATCTAGAGATGAGGAAAACACAAAAGAGTTATCGGCATATCGTTCTTGATTGGCAGCATTACGTGAAATGCACTGCAGAAAACAAAAACAGGACAATCCTTCTTTTAAGCACACATTGTTCGTGAAGTTTATATCAGCGCACGAGTCTTCATTAAGTTATGCTTTTTACATTATGTTTGTGAGCTAAAAGTTTGATTGGTTATTTTTGCCAATTTAAGCAGATTACTAGATCTGTGTTAAATATGTAAAGCTATTTTTAAAATCAGCTCCTGTTTTTCACCTCTATGTTGGTGTGCAGTCGACAAATGTAAGAAAAAAGATAGATCTGCTGTGTTCTTAGAACACATGCATTTTACTGAAGTCAATAGATAAGTAGTCATGCTTTTTTATAAATGAAAACTTACGGGCATTATTGAAACTCATAATAATATAAGACTGTTTTATGCTTTGATAAAAGTCATGCTCAGTAGCTCACAAACTGTAGAGAAATGATAGATTTGCTTCATCCTTATAATGCATCCTCAACCAAAGTCTCTTTGTAGGTCTGTAGACATACATATTTTAAAGGATTAAAAATGTATTTTGATCGTTGATTCAGTGACTAACTCATTTCACACAAGACATCACCAGGTGGCATCACCAGAAATGGTCACTGAACGAATCATTAAATGGATCTGAATGAATTTTGCACTTAATTTGCAATACTTGAATCTTTAAAATACTACAAATATATAATTTACGCAATTATATAATATACGCAAGTATATAATACTTATATATTAATATAATACTTCTATCAGACATGTATATTCATATATACTGTAATATATTGTGACGAGGAGGAGGGCGTGGCCGTGAGGGTGCACAGCCGGTGCTGAGTCAACTAATCAGTGGGAGAGAGTGATAAAGGGGAGCTGGAGATGCCAGTTCGGGAGAGAGAGAGACACATGTGGCCGTGTGTTTGTTTTATGTTGTTTTAAGTTCACTTACATCAATAAAATTATGTTGACTGTCCTACCTGTTCCTGCCTCCTCTTTGCCCATCCTGAACCGGTTACATTGGTGCCGAAACCCGGGAAGGAGGAGGGATGTGCTGTCGTGGGGTCCTTGTGCTGCCATCTGCCAGGGGAAGAGCCGTGGCAGTCCGCCAGGGTACAGAGGAGTCGTGCTGGCTGGCCGCCGGGAGTCAGAGGAACTGTTGCCGTCCACCCGGGGAGGAGTGGAGGGCGGAGGAGTGGCTGTGGACCGGCAAGCAAGTTTTTCTCTCTCTGTCCTCTCTCTCTGTCTATCCTGTTCGCCCTTTCCCTCTCCCCTCTCCCACCCCTCGTCTCTCGCCAGGTTCACAGGAGGCGGGGTGGACCATCGGCTAGCGGAACGGCTGGGAGGGCAGCGTCTCCCCTCCAGAGATGGGCAGGGGGGAGAAGGCCAGTCTGGATGGTGCCCTGGCCTGAATCGGGCGGGGGAGGAGTGTGACGAGGAGGAGGGCGTGGCCGGGCCGTGAGGGTGCATGGCCGGTGCTGAGTCAACTAATCAGCGGAAGAGAGAGATAAAGAGGAGCTGGAGACGCCAGTTCTGGAGAGAGAGAGACACACGCGGCTGCGCTGTGTGTGTTTATGCTTGTTTTATGTTGTTTTAAGTTCAGTTATGTCATTAAAGTTATGTTGACTGTCCTGCCGGTTCCCTCCTCCTCCTCCTTGCCCATCCTGAACCTGTTACATATAAATACTGTACTGTAAGTTTTGGGTCTGTGTGAGCCTTCTACTGACAGCTGTGCCCCCATCCCCCCCCCCCACACACACACACTTTTAAAATGACTGCTACACCCAATTGTGCATGGTATTTGCCTGTATGCGTTGCACTATTAGCAGAAGCACATCTCAATCTCATTTGTTAGTACGCTGTCTATCACAGTAATCCTATGCCATGTCGGTAAGGCTCACCCAGTAACTGATACAATAAATGACATTGCGCTATACTTTCCTACTTGATCCATTTCCCACTTCCCTCCTTACTATGGTAGAGCTTGAACTAAATTAAACTGTTGGAAGTTTAGAAGAGCACAAATCTTCCCACTGTTAGTCCATAGGATGGGCAGACAAATGGCTCCATGTTGTTAGGAATTTAGCTGGGATGGGGCATATTGGGAGTAAAGAGTCTAATCTCATAAGAGGCTTAAGCTGCTTGAAGCCGCATAGAGAAGAGGAAGTGAGCGATCAGAAGCATTGTAAGGCTGTGATTGTGTCTACTGTGTCAGGCCACTTTTGGGCAGAAAGGAATTTTCTGTAAACATTGCTGAGTGCATGTCTGGAGATGTCACATGCAACTGGACGACTTGACAATGCTGCAGAGCCTGGAACTGCTTTCATGGAGTTAGCAAGCAGCGTTGAGCTTGAAGGATGTTTTGGTTCATACACGTGTTGAACTTTATTTAAGGTTTGTTAATCGAATCTCTGCAAAATACATATGAGCAATTAACTCACACAATTGAGATGATAGTCATTAGTAATACATCTGAAGAAATTACATCTAAATCAGTGCCATTGCCAATGTAGTGTCAAAGTCAAAATTGTTGATGCATTCATCTTCAGGCCTATTAATTGTATGCAGTCAGCAATACTGGCACTGCACATATAATGTGTCTTATTAACATTTCTATATATTTTGACTTTCCAGTGTAGAGATGCCCTTATTCATTGTGGAGATGAGTTGCAGCCTGATTGGCTGGCTCTTTCTGTACTTGTTGCTGTGTCATTTAAATAGTGAGAGAGATAACGAGTGGAACTGCAGACTGGTAACTCTGCTCCATGGCATCCTGATAGTATGTGTGACTGCCTATATTGGGTTCATTGCTGGGCCATGGCCGTTCACACACCCAGGTGAGTTCTCCTTCATCCCTGTTTTTGATTTTTTTTTTTTTTAAGCATTACAAATTATTGATGGCAAGCATCACTATTACTATTGCTTATAATGTGGGTTAGGGGTTTTTCAACAATTCCAAGTCTTAAACGTCTTTGTATAGCCCATCTCACATGTAAGATAACATACTATGATCATGAATGATATCTTAAATTGTCTGAATTACTTTTCTAAGCGATTAGACTTTAGAATTAAGCCTGGTAGACATTAAAATAGTTGAAAAATCACATAGACTTTACATTGAAGGAGGGATCCGAGGCACATCTGGGTACCAGAATAATTCTTGTGACTTGGACTATAGTAAGAAACCATCAAGAATACCATAGTAAACACCATTCAGAATACAGTACCTTATCAGCCCCATAGCAATGCACTGGCAACCACCCATACATTTTGCAAGGAAAAGCACCAAAAATCTCAGTCTGATCACATGAAATTTACATGACCATGCTGTATAACACATTTGGCTGTAGTTTCCCAGTGAAATGTCCAGCGTGGGGCGCTGAAAGCAGTTGAAATGATAATGTAATCAGAAGTTTTAAGGTGAATGGATGTTTTAATGATTAAAACGTACCTCCCTAACCTGGCACTTTAGCCTAAACCTAACCAATAGTCTTCAAAAAGATAAACGAGAGGTTAACAGACATCCTTACACTAAAGCGATAGTGTTTTAAATACAAAAGCCAATTGAAAAGCATATTTTCTGAAGCAACCACGTCATTTCTGAGGCTTCTATGACACTTTCATCCCACGTGTGAGCTTGCATGTTTTTCTAAGCTTGGACCGTGGTCTTCTGAGTCCTAAGTCCAACACTCTATCAGGTGAGCTAGTGCTTTCATTCGCACCAATACAGACCATATCTAAGGTGGGGCTCAGCTGTATACTGTATATACTGTGTAGAAACATTCTGTATATTATGTTTTCAGTCATTTCCAATCAAGTTCTAATTTTGCCAAATTATGCAAAAATTTCATTTAATTCTGTGTATTTAGGATACAAAGCCATTTTATTTAAACACTGTTAAAAATGTAATTTCCATCACACTGTTGCAGGATTTTATTTTACTTTTTATTTTATTAAATAAAACGCAAAAATGACATTCATTTACTGCAATGCAGGTACATACACTGTTAGACATTGTTAGTGTCAAATTAAATAATAAGTGAGAGTGTGAAAATGTTTTAATGGTATTCTACCGTCTTGAAATTCACAGGGCTGAAAGGGCCTGAAATTGAAGAAACACCCATATTTAGATTTGATATATTTCATAATATTCTATTCAAGGTCTATTTAGTTATAGATCTATTATTGGTAAATTTACATCATAGGTATAGACACTGTAGAGACCTTTTTAATTAATAATTCAGTTTAAATATTTGACATAAATGGACAACATGCTGTGTCTTATATTATAAAAACTATGCCCTCATAAATGTAAAATCATTTCCAAGGGGCAAATATTGTCCTTTATTTAAAAAAAAAAAGTTAATTTCTGAATCGTCGGCCACGTTGAATAAACCCTTCAGGAATTCATTGGATCTGACTTCAGACTGCTCTTGTTGCCAGGCACTGAAAACACATCTCTCCAGATCCTGGCTCTGGTCCTCAGCCTGGGATACTTCCTCTTTGATATGGCTTGGTGTGTGTACTTCCGTACAGAGGGTCCAGTGATGCTGGCCCACCACACCATGAGCATCCTTGGGATCCTGCTTGCTCTGGGACTGGGCGAGTCAGGCATCGAGACCTGTGCCGTTCTCTTCGGCAGTGAGATTACCAACCCGCTCTTGCAGGCCCGCTGGTTCCTGAAGCGTATGGGCCTCTATGATAGTTTAGCTGGAGATGTGGTGGACCTGCTCTTCATTGTTTTGTTTGCCTCGGTGAGGATCGGTGTTGGGAGCAGAATGCTGTACTGTGAGTTAACCTCTCCAAAGCCATCACTAGTCGTGAAAGTAGGTGGGGTGGCTATTTACTCCCTGTCGTGGATCTTCATGGTAGACATTGCACGCTTTGCCTGCCGCAAAACTCGAACCAAATACAGGCAATGGAAAGAACAGTACAAACTGGATGATGCCAATGGACATGCTACTAAAGTGCAATAGACCATTCTGCATTTGTGCTGCAACATTTGCATAACTTGTATAACTAAATATATATGTGTAGTAGATAGACCTTATTAACACAAAACCAAAACACGGTGCACAAAAAAACAACTATACATACACATACTGTACAAGGCTCAACAGTAAGGATTTTGGTTAACACTTTACAATAAGGTTGATTTGTTAACATCTGTTAATGCATTAGGCAGGGACGGTAATAGGATGCGATCTTTAGTGGGACACTTGCATGTTTAGGGGGGCAATGTTGACAGTTTCAAGGTCAGTCTGGCAGAATCAGAAGAATCGGTAAATGTTAATGAGTTATAAGTGCTGTAAAAGTTAGTTCATGTTAACAAATGTAGTTAACTAATGTTAACAAATAAAACCTACCTGTAAAGTGCTACCTAAAATCTAAAGTGCTTGATTTTAGTATTTAGTATTATATTTTATACTATATATATATATATATATTGTCTGGATAAAGGTTATCCAAAAATACATTAGTAATGAAATGAACACAAAAACAATTACTTGAATACACCTCTACTAACATGAACATATTTTTAATTTCTGAATTCAAAGTCATTTGATATTTTTTATTTATTTTTATTCTGGCGTCAGAAGTCAAAATAAAAGTGGTGTAACTGTCCCAAGACAGTAAAATAAATAAAAAAATAAAAAATAAATACATACATATATACATAAATGTCTTGTTAAAAGCTGAAATTCTTGAGAAAAAATAAATAAACGTTGGCAAAAGTTGTTTGGAGTAATCATTTATTATTATTTCTTAAAGAAAATTAGCAGAGAAACTACTTTGTTTTAAACAAGTCAGATTGTTTAACCAACATGCCATAGCAATTCTGCTGTCATATGACAAAAAGCCATAAAACACAGAAAACCTATTTGGCCCCCAATGAATGTGTATGAAGTTAAAAAACAAAATCAGACATTTTTACATTTTTAAGGCACATTCTGTTTAAGTCGAATGGAGAAACACTTTATGTTTGTGACCCAAAATCCATGACATTTGTAAAAATTATATTTTTAATTTGTGTACACTCTCCATGTATTCAAGGTGCAAGGAGAGTATTTTAATACATTTTACATGATTGTTACACCACTTTTTTTTTTTTTTTTTTTAGAAAATGCTATAAATGTTTTTCAAAAATGTATGAAAACAACAGCACAGAGATTACACTTCTACATTTCTAGTGTTTTAAAACTAGATTTTTTTTAAAGATTTCTCATATTTGTCATCTCAGACAACCTTATCTGTCAATGACCCATTAAATGTTTTTTAAACAAAGAAACAAAAAACTAACAATTTACAATAATTTATTATGTTTATAAGGTTTGTAAAAACACTGGAAAGCTTTTGCTGGAAAGTGATAGTATACCATGAATTGTTTTTAAATTTCTGACAAAATCTAACTGATGCTTCTCAGACTATCACAAATCATTCTTGCTATTTGAACCAGCCAGATCTATCAACCAACTAGATAATGTTACCTGGCTGACATTTTATTCAGTTAAATTTGCAAAAACAGTGTATCTCGCAGAATACCAAATGTTTACGTTTGCAAGACATAAAAACACATGTGCATAATCAACATACATAAGATGTAGTGACAATGCAGTAATGGCCCGATTGGGCAAGTGACAGTTCCATCAAACTTTCTCACACTGGCCCTGGGCCATCGGGCCATTCTTATTGTTGAGCCCTAAAACAGTGCAATGAAACAGAACAGTGTATTACACACATGGTGGAAATCTCCTAATGCAATATTGAGCCTGAATGAGAGAGGATGTGCTTGTGCAACGTCAATGCTCGTCCATACAAGAGTAACTTGCAGGTGATCACATCATGGAGACGTCACAACCGGCAGATAGGAGCCTCAGGAGTATTTCTTAGAGTTCCATGGTGGAATAAGCTTGTGATTAAAGGTCCTCCAACATAACATATTGTGAAGAGATAGTGCGGAACAAGAAGCTAAGAAGCTGCTCTTATGATACTTATGATTCCTGATTTTTCTTAGATCAAACCACCTCCGCACACTCTGCTGATTTCAGGGGTTTTCCTGCACAAGGTAATTTTACCAGCAATCTTTTGCAGATATCACCAGCTTACTGTATGATTCATTTCCGCACATCCTTAAACAAAGCTACTGAGCCATTATTATTGACACATAATTATTTTGAGCACAACACCTTGAATAGACCTCCGTTACGTCAAAATAACAAAGGCTCTATTTACAGAACAGAACAGCATTAAGGAACCTGTAAATGACTAATTGTACAGGCCACTGTTTTCAAACAGCAGATGAACACTGGTGGAAAAAGAAATGCAAAGCTTTATTTGATCATGTATAAACACAGAACAGAAAACTATGATTGTTATCAGATTTACTATATACAGCTGTGTGCAGTTGATTATGCTATTTATTAACTAACTTAATTCTTGTTGGCCTGATTATTAAAAGGAAGTATGGTGTAAGTCAAAATATTCTCTAGGCCTACAGCTTGGATTTTTTTTTATTTTTTTTTTTTAATATTTTGACTTCTGCTTGTTTTTATTTTCAACACTATATATTTATTTCATTTTATTTTATTTTAAATGTTCTTTGTAAGACCCCAAAACACTGCCAACAACAGCATCCTTTACACAGACCTTTGTAAATGTTACCATTATAAACATTGGATTATCCTCATTCATAGATTTGAAAAGTGTGCAAACTAATGACATTTTTAGTCGAACATGAAATTGTAAATAAATACCAAATTAGTTTGTGTGTGTGTGTGTGTGTGTGCTTTGTTTTATTATTTTTATTTTATTTTATTGTTTTATTTGGCACGTTGGTATCATGTTAATTTAACCACTAGATGGCGCAATATATTTAAATTAGTCTGTGCAGCCAACTATATCACAGCTCTGCTAGTGTGTATCAGTGTATCTTTTTCTCTTAAATCTGATTTAATTTTTATTTCTGTTTAATTTTGATCCTCATCTTATGGTAATTCAATTTAACTGATAAACCTTACCATTGTCTCTGTTGCTCCATAATATGGAAAGCACAACATATGACCA